>NW_011494748.1:2806595-2817925 GCF_000754665.1 Bison bison bison | reverse complement strand
CATTTGCCATTTCCTTCTCCAGTGCATGAAAGTGAAAAGTGAAAGGGAAGTTGCTCAGTCATGTCCGACTCTTCGCGACCCCATGGACTGCAACCCACCAGGCTCCTCTGCCCATTGGATTTTCCAGGCAAGAGTACTGGAATGGGTTGCCAGTGCCTTCTCTGAGTTTATGAGTAGGTTAAACCAAACAGACAAACCAACCAACTATGTTTTCATTGTCTGTGATTTACTATCTAGGGCCCTGGATTCAATATTCATATTTGTTGTTGTTCACTCACTGAGTCATGTCCAACTCTTTGTGACCCCACGGACAGCAGCACACCAGGCTACCCTGTCCTTCACCGTCTCCTGGAACTTGCTCAAACTCAGCTCCAACCAACCATTTCAGCCTCTGTCATCTCCTTCTCCTCCTGCCTTCAATCTTTCCTGGCATTAGGGTCTTTTCCAATGTGTTGGCTCTTTGAATCAGGCGGATTAGGTATTGAAGCTTCAGCTTAAACATCAGTCTTTCCAGTGAATAGTCATGGATGATTTCCTTTAGGATTGACAGATTTGACCTCCTTGCTGTCCAAGGGAATCTCAGAGTTTTCTCCAACGTTATAGTCCAAAAGCATTAGTTATTCGGCTCTTAACCTCCTTTATGGTCCAACTCTCACATCCATACACAAATACTGGAAAAACCAGAGCTTTTACTATACAGAGCTTTGTCCACAGAGTGATGTCTCTGCTTTTTAATATGCTGTGTAGTTTTGTCATAACTTTCCTTCCATGGAGCAAGTATCTTAATTTCATGGTTGCAGTCACCATTCACGGTGAGTTTTGAGTCAAAGAAAATAAAGTCTGTCATTGTTTCCATTGTGTCCCCATCTATTTGCCATGAAGTGATGGGACTGGATGCTTTGATCTTCATTTTGTGAGTGTTAAGCTTTAGGCCAGTTTTTTAACTCTCCTCTTTCACCTTCATTAAGAAACTCTTTAGTTCCTCTTTACTTTCTGTTATTACAATGATATTATCTGCGTATCTGAGGTTGTTTATAGTTCTCCCAACAATCTTCATTCCAGCTTGTGAATCATCCAGCCTGGCATGATACATTCTGAATATAAGTTAAATACACAGAGTGACAATATACAGCCTTTTTTTAAAAATTTTATTTTTAAACTTTACAATATTGTATTAGTTTTGCCAAATATTGAAATGAATCCGCCACAGGTATACCTGTCCCCATCCTGAACCCTCCTCCCTCCTCCCTCCCCATACCATCCCTCTGGGTCATCCCAGTGCACCAGCCCCAAGCATCCAGCATCGTGCATTGAACCTGGACTGGCATCTCGTTTCATACATGACATTTCACATGTTTCAATGCCATTCTCCCAAATCTTCCCACCCTCTCCCTCTCCCACAGAGTCCATAAGACTGTTCTATACATCAGTGTCTCTTTTGCTGTCTCGTACACAGGGTTATTGTTACCATCTTTCTAAATTCCATATATATGCGTTAGTATTCTGTATTGGTGTTTTTCCTTCTGGCTTACTTCACTCTGTATAATAGGTTCCAGTTTCATCCATCTCATTAGAACTGATTCAAATGTATTCTTTTTAATGGCTGAGTAATACTCCATTGTGTATGTGTACCACAGCAATGTTCATCGCAGCACTGTTTATAATAGCCAGGACATGGAAGCAACCTAGATGCCCATCAGCAGATGAATGGATAAATATACAGCCTTAATGTTAGTCCTTTTTCAGTTTTGAACCAGTAAGTTTTTCCATGTCTGGTTCTAACTGTTGCTTCTTTACTCACATACAGGTTTCTCAGGAGGCAGGTGAGGTGGTCTGGTATTCCCATCTCTTTAAGAATTTTTCACAGTTTGTTGTGAAAGGTTTTAGCGTAGCCAATAAAGCAGAAATAGATGTTCTTTTGTAATTCTTTTGCTTTTTCTATGATCCAACAGAAGTTGGCAATTTGATCTTTTGTTCCTCTGCATTTTCTAAATCCAGCTTTTACATCTGAAAATTCTCAGTTCATGTGCTATTAAGATTAGCTTGTAGGATTTTGAGTATTATCCTGCTAGCATGTGAAATGAGTGCCATTTTGTGGTAGTTTTCAACATTCTTTGGCATTGCCTTTCTTTGAGATTGGAATGAAAACTGACATTTTCCAGCCCTGTGGCCACTGCTATGTTTTCCAAATTTGCTGGCATATTGAGTGAAGCACTTTAACAGCATCATCTTTCAGGATTTGAAATAGCTCAGCTGGAATTCCATCACTTCCACTAGCTTTGTTTGTAGTAATGCTTCCTAAGGCCTACCTGACTTTAGACTCCAGGATGCCTGGTTATAGGTAAGTGACCACATGATGTTGGTTATCTGGGTCATTAAGACCTTTTTTGTACAGTTCTTCTTTGTGTTCTAGCCATCTCTTTTAAATCTCTTCTGCTTCTCTTGGGTACTTCATTTTCTGCCGTTTATTGTTTCCATCTTTGCATGAAATGTTCCCTTGGTATCTCTAATTTTTTTGATGAGATGTTTAATCTTTCCTGTTCTATTGTTTTCCTTTATTTATTTGCATTATTCTCTTAAGAACATTTATCTCTCCTTGTTATTCTTTGGAACTCTGCATTCAGTTGGTTATATCTTTCCCTGTCTCCTTTACTTTTTTTTTTTCTCTCTCTCTTCTTTTATCAATGCTCATTACAAAAACTAGTTAAGTATTTTCTTGTTTCTGGTAACTCTGCCTGTTCCAGGTGGCCAATGTGTCATGTTCAGAGTCTTAAATGCTACTGTATAGCCATTGCCGTCTCTGAAGAATTGGCAACTCAGAACAAAAGGAAAGGGAAAAGTTGATCCTGGTCCAGCTCCAGACAACCTTCTCTGAACAAACTAATCAGCAACTTTTGACAATGATGAAAATCAGATTGTCGTGAACTGTTAGTGTGCTTAATTTCATCAGCCCTTCACCTAAAAGTGAGGTGGAGGTAGGAAAAAGAGAGTGGCAGGGATTGAGAAAGATAAACACAGTCCATGATGTCTACAATCTGGCCTGACAACTTCTGTTGATCAGATGAAGTAGGGAAAAGACTAAGATAAAGTGAAAATAATAATAGTAATAATAAACAAGCAAAATGAGGTTACTATACCAATCACAAAGACATTAATGGCTCCAAATCTCAGTTTATATGAGCAAATGTTTATCAATTAAAGCTTTGTGTGTGTTCTAAGTCACTCAGTCCTATCTGACCCTTTGTGACCTCGGACTATATAGACCACCAGTTTCCTGTGTCCAAGAGATTCTCCAGGCAAGAATACCAGAGAAGTGTGTTGCCATGCTCTTCTCCAGGGGATCTTCCCAACCCAAGGATCAAACCCACATCTCAAGTCTCCTGCATTTACAGTTTCTTTACTGTTAGCACTACCTAGGAAACCCTAATTAAGGCTTTGTTCTTAGTTGCTCAGTCATGTCCAGTTCTTTGCGACCCTCTGAACTGTAGCCCGCCAAGATCCTCTGTCTATGGGCGTTCTCCAAGCAAGAATACTAGAGTGTGTTGCCATGTCCTCATCCAGGGGATCTTCCCAACCCAGGGATCGAACCTAGGTCTCCCTCAATGCAGGCAAAATCTTTACCATCTGAGCCACCAGGGATGCCCAATTAAAGCTTTAATCTACATCTATTATTCAAACCTTGTAGATAGATTAATGAAGATGCTCAGTCAGAGAATTACCCTTCTTGACAGCATCAGCTCAAAAGCAAAACTCCATTTTCTTGGATCCTTTCTGACTCACCTAACAAATACCCAAATCCTGTAATATTATTACATATTTTCTAGTTCCTCCTTACAGAGACATCCAATATTTTTCTCTCAGTATGTTTGTTATTGCAGCATGCTAAAAAACTAGCTTAGTTCAGTCACAGAAACAATGATAGTTGAAAATAACCTTGTTTGGAAAGTATCTGTTGGGGAAAAATAGGCAAAGTTTTATAGTTCCTTGGAGTTTCTGCCTTCTCTCTTTAGAATCAAAATTTTCTTGAAAATTAACTAAACTAAAAGTGAAGCAATAAATGTATAAAATATACAAATAAAGGAATAAATCTATAAAAATAGTTTGTGATTATTTAGCAGTAAGACAATCAATATCTGTTAAGAGTAAGGCTACTGGGTAGTACAAGCCCTTAAGAATCAAACCACTATTTCTAAAAGCCAAGTATGGTGAATAAAGAAATTTCTATAAATTATTTAAACTCGAATCATAAAATTAAATGTGCCCAATTTTACTGCTTGAAAAATTTTAATATAACTGTGATATTGGCAAAATACAGTCACAGTCTACAACTAACACTCTGTTATATTCATCGCATACTCTTATCTGTTCAAAAGGAAAACATTTACTACATGAAGCTATTATATATGAGGCTACCATACAAGAATTGTAGGGACAGTGTTTGATTTCACTACCAACTGGTTGCTCTGCCTATCTTGTTTGAAAGGTATCTTAAGTGTTTGGGAAATATGGCTCCTAAACTTGGTCCTTTAATATAGGCCTAGTGAGGATAGGAACAGACAAGTTTTGCCCATATTTGTTCCTTTGAATACTGTAAGGGTTATTGAAAGCAAAATAATGTCTTTATAACTAAAAGGGTTATAGTACCTGGCATTAGGATATATGTGAATCCATGACATGTACTTTAGAAATATGCCCTTTTAACCACCAAACATATATATATATATATATATACATATATATATACACACACTTTTCCCCAGGGACTGTATTCTGATGATCTTTGTTCTCAGATTTATGTAATATTTTCATACTTGAATTTCTCACATGTAAACCCTCACTGCAGAAGGGCTTATGAGACCATAAAGCACTATAGCTAGTTTTACTCCTTGGCAAGATATTCTGTCTTTATTTCAGAACCTTTTCTTTAGTGCAGCAGGATGAATTAAGGAATAATGGCAATCAGGCTCCTTACAGTTCCAGTATAGACAGCTAGAGGTTTTCTTTCTGGTTACAAGAATCTAACATTCCCTACTGTTATAAGAAATATAATTCTTCTCACAATATTACTAAGAGAAACCCTCATATTTTTGTATTTAGTTTAAATTTGCACCTTTAAGAAGTCTGTAGAAAGGTCTTTAGATACTTGTCCTTGTTAATAATTGGCACCAAACTCACTTTATCTCAGGATTTAAAAAAAAAATTATTTTCTAAGACTCATGCTGGAAACCATTTTGCCAGAGCAACAAAACCTCTTCTACACTTGTGGTTACTGAAGAGGTTCTTGTGACCATAGTTTTTGGATTAACAGGATATATGGTTCCACAGTGAGAGGGTTATTTTATGGTTATTTTACATCCTTTGCAAAGGTCAAAACTTATTTACTTTAACCAGAAGAGAATATAGTAACTTCTTCAATGTCCTGAAGAAAAATAACTGTCAATTCTGTTTGCCAGAAAAATCTTTCACTTAAGAAAGAGGGTAGAGATTTTCAGTTTGACAAAAACTAACAAACTTTTGAGTATTAACAACTTTTAAGTGAAAAACTATCCCAGAAAGAAACTAACAAAAATTATCTCAAAAGAAAAGAGTGAATGTATAGATAAATTATATTTTAAAGATTGTAAGAGGAGCAAATTCATATTTGAGAGTTTAAACCATTATTTGGAACTAATATCCTACACATCAGGAGAAACTAAATGAGAACTTATTATTACTAACCTTACATATATCACTATAAAAATGCAAGGAGAAAATAAATGAAAAATTACTACTGACTACTTATATCCTTGTCATTCTCTCTAACAGATGCTGGCAAATCTGGTCAACTGCTTGATTTTGTAAGGCCCAGGAGGTAAGAATGTTTATCACATTTTTTATATGCTTAAACATAAGTTAGAAAAAGAATAACATTTCATGACACATAAAAATGGTATACAACTCAAGTGTCCACAAATAAAATTTTGTTGGATCGTAGAACATTCACCCGTTTAGGTTTTGATTGTGATTGCTTTTCTGCTACAACATCAGTGTTGCTATAACAAAGATAATTTGGTTGCAAAATTGAAATATTTACTAAATGAATGTTTACAAAAGAGTTTATCAATCCAATTGTGTAATCCCAGACTCATTCATTGATATTTGTAACTGAGTTCTGAATTCTGTCTAATTAACACTCACTTCAGCATAGAAATGTTTTTAACATTTATGGAACACAGCAAAAGCAGTGTTTAGGGAAAAATTTGTCATAATAAATGCATAAATTTATTTTGCATTTTAAAATAAATGCTAAATTTATTTTGCATTTTAAAATAATAGAACGGGAAAGACTAGAGATCGCTTCAAGCATATTAGAGATACCAAGGAAACATTTCATGCCAAGATGGGCACAATAAAGAACAGAAATGTTATAGACCTAACAGCAGCAGAAAATATTAATAAGAGGTGGCAAGAATACACAGAAAAACTGTACAGAAAAGATCTTCACGACCCAGATAATCATAATGATCATTGAGCCAGACATCCTGGATTGTGAAGTCAAGTGGGCCTTTGGAAGCATCACTACATACAAAGCTAGTAGAGGTGATGGAATTCCAGTTGAGCCTTATTTATAGAAGATTACTAATTATTGAACCAATTTCTATAATAGACAGAAGCCTGTGTAGATTATATATTTGTTTCTCCTTATATGAATTTTAGTTGTTTGTGTTTAAAGAAACTGGTCCATTTTATCCAAGGTATCAGTTTGCAGGCATAGAGCTGCATGTAGTATTCTTTATGATTCTTTCAATGTTCATATGATAAACAGCAATGATTCTTTTATTTCTGAAGTTGATATTTTATGTATCCTCTCTGTTTTATTGATTAACCTTCCTAGAGGTTTAATCATTTTTATTGATCTTATAAAATAACCAACTTTTGATTTTGTTAAATCTCTTCGTTGTTTTACTGTTTATCATTTCATTGACTCTGCTCTATTTATTATTATTTCATATTTATCTGTTTACTGTAGACTTAAATTATCTTTTGTTATAGTTTCCAAAAGGTTATGACTTAATTTGTTGATATATTTGATATCAACAAATCAATTTTGATATATATCAAAAATCAACAAATTAAGTTGATTTAAATAATTAATCTCAAAAATATACAAACAGCTCATGCAGCTCAATACCAGAAAAATAAGTGACCGAGTCAGAACAAGGGCCAAAAAAACTAAACAGACATTTCTCCAAAGAAGACATACAGATGGCTAACAAACACATGAAAAGATGCTCAGCATCACTCATTATCAGAGAAATGCAAATCAAAACCACAATGAAGTACTATCTTACGCTGCTCAGGCTGGCAGTTAATAAAAAGTCTACAAACAATAAATGCTGGAGAGGGTGTGGAGAAGACAGCTCTCTTACACTGTTGGTAGGTATGCAAACTAGTACAGCCATTATGGAGAATGGTGTGAAGATTCCTTAAAAAACTGGAAATAGAATTGCCATATGACCCAGCAATCCCACTGCTCAGCATACACACCGAGGAAACCAGGATTGAAAGAGATATGTGTACCCCAATGTTCATTACAGCACTGTTTAGCTAGGACACGGAAGCAACCTAGATGGCCATCAGCAGACATTTGGATAAGAAAGCCAGGGTACTTATACACAGTGGAATATTACTCAGCTATTAAAAAGAATGTATTTGAATCAATTCTAATGAGGTGCATGAAACTGGAGCCTATTATACAGAGTGACTTAAGTCAGAAAGAAAAACACCAATACAGTATATTAACACATACATGTGGAATTTAGAAAGATGTTCCTGTATGTGAGATGACTCTATATGCTAGACAGCAAAAGAGACACAGATGTAAAGAACAGACTTTTGGATTCTGTGGGAGAAGGAGAGGGTGGGATGATTTGAGAGAATAGTGTTGAAACATGTATATTACCATATGTGAAACAGATCATTAGTCCAAGTTCGATGCATGAAACACAGCACTCAAAGCCAGTGCACTGGGACAACCTTGAGGGATGAAATGGGGAGGAAGATCAGAGGGGGTTCAGGATGGGGGACATGTACACCCATGGCTGATTCATGTCAGTGTATGGCAAAAACCACTACAATATTGTAAAGTAATTAGCCTCCAATTAAAATAGATAAATTAATTTTTTAAGTCAATTGTTTTTCTATATACAAGTAGTGAATAATTAGAACTTTACAATTAAATTACCATATACAGTAGCACTAAAAATAAAATAGTTCATTACAAAGCTAGTAAAATGCATATAAAATCTGTATGTGAAAGACTACTAAATGCTAATGAGTGAACTCAAACTCCTGTATAAACAGAGAAATATCCATGTTAATTAATTTTAAGAAGCAACATTTTTAAGATGCCAATATTCTCAACTTTATATGTAGATTCAACACAATGCAAAACAAATCACAAAAAGCTATTTTATGGTCAGAAATATGACTTAAATTTATGTGGAATGACAAAATACAGAATAGCCCACACAATATTAAAGAAGATAAATAAATGTAGAGAACTTATATATTCCAATTTCAAGATGATAATAATTAACACAGTGTGGTGTTGTTGAAAGAACATACCTGTAGATTAATAAGCCAGACTCCATTAATGGAGCATAACTGAAAGTTTAAAAACATAGTGAACAGATCTTTGCCAAAAAAGCAAAGACAATTTCGTGGATAAAGGATTGTCTTTGCAACAAATGGCCCTGGAAAAATTGGATGACCATTTGCAAAATAAATGACACAGACTCTGTCCTTACACATGTCACAACAATTTAGTCAAAATGGACCATAGATTTAAATGCAAAATGCAAGACTATAAAACTTATAGAAGAAAATTTATGAGTTTTGATTTGATGATCCATATAAGAGACAATACCAAAGGCATGATCCATAAAAGATACAAAAAAAGGTAATTTGGAATTTATTAAAATGAAATAATTCTGCTATGCTAAATACACTGTTCAAATAATAAAATACAATGAACAGATAATAAAATACAATGAACAGATTGGGTTATATCATTTCCAAAATACATATCTGATAAATGATTATATCCAGAACATGAAAATAATCTTTAAATCTCAAAATTTAAATAGAAATTAATAAAATGTACCATACTCCTACAAGGTTAATAGGTAAGTTTGATATGTAGTATATGAAAATTCCATATTTTCATATTTTTTCTATAAACCAAAAACTTAAAAAACAAAAAAAAATTACTTAAGAAAATCAAATAACCAGCTAAAGTGTGCTTAATATTATTATTAATTGTTTCTTTAATGAGTTTAACCTTCATCAGCAAAATACTGAGACATCAACATAAATATATTTTTGACTAATATGAGATAATGCTGGTGACTTCAATTTGTGTTTTGCCTAATATTAATAAGTCATCTTTATGGAAATGTAATATTAAACTGACAATTACATGTGTATGATGGATGCCAATCTAAAACTACTCTTGAGCTTTAAATTATGGATTTCACACCTGATGTGTTTCAGTGTGTGTTGATAACAAATGGAAAACACCTCTGTATCATGCCTAGCTAAATGATCTCTATTAACTTGATGGTAAATATTCTTTCATACTTTTTTGCACAAAACACAGCATATATTACAAATCAGGTATATAAGAAATATATTCAATTAGATATTATGAGACTGACAAGCACATGAAAAACACATCTTTAACTTGAGAAGAAAATTTGAACATTATCTCATCTTTTTTTTTTTGTATAAAGAGGTTATAAGAATTAATAACAGTTTTTTGTATTTATATAATATTCAAAAGTTTCATGCTAAAATTTAACACAGCATGGCATAAACTGCCTGTTATTCAAGTCCCATGAAAAATTTTGCATTAATAGACACACTTTATTGCAGCCATTACCTTTAAATACAAGAACTGTTTATTGTTAACAACTTTGGAATAATTATAGGATTATTTTATATATAATTAATCATTTTACCATAAAACTTCATAGATTAACTTTTAAATGAATCCATATCACAAATGTAGAGACTCATTGGGAAGCAGAGATAGTATATGTTTCCTTTAAGATAGGGACAGTTAATAATTGATAAATAACCCAAAGCTAAAAGTACATTTCAGAATTTAAAAAAGAATAGATGTTTATGTTTTTGTTCTCATTAGTTACAATGGTCCATTATTTCAAGAGTTTGGAAAGGCTAGTCCTTTAAAACCATGAACAGATTAGATTCTAGGTCAAACATACTTTAAGGTCTAGAATTTGTTCATCTTCCCAATATTTTCAATAATTAAACAATAGCATATTTTTGATACCATCTGACCCCCATAGATCCTCAAAGGGTGTAATGAAGTGAAGTCGTTCAGTCATGTCCAACTCTTTGCAACCCCATGTACTGTAGCCTACCAGGCTCCTCCATCAATGGGATTTTCCAGCAAGAGTCCTGGAGTGGGTTGCCATTTCTTTCTCCAGGGGATCTTCCCAACCCAGGGATCGAAAATGGATCTCCCACATTGTAGGCAGATGCTTTACCATCTGAGCCACCAGGGAAGCCCAAAGAGTATAAGGAAAAATTAAATAAAATCTAATGAACTAGAGCTTTCAGTTGGGAAAGGACCAGTAGTAGGATCTACTTAGTCTCCCTTGATCTCCTAATTCTTTTTGTTTTGCTTAAAAATTATTTGGAATTATGTCTGCTCTCTTCTCCCATTATCCTGACTGACAGTGGAGAAAAATAAAATAAAACTAATAAGTAAAATCTGTTAAGAGATTCAGCAGTATCAGAAAATTACTTGAAATCTATGACAGAATTACTTAAATTTACAAAACTAAATGATTCACTCAGTATAATTATTAAGGTCAAACTTCAGGATATGGCTCCAGACTTCATTAACAAGAAACTACAGGGGAAGGGTGTAGGAATACAGGTGGTTCTTAGAACAGAAAGAAGAACCCTCAACTTGAATGATCACATCAAATCAAACATTATGTACCAGACTTAAATGTTGTATTTCTATAAATCTGGCAGTATTAAAATTAAGTATAGATCAGTCTTATGGACTCTGTGGGAGAGAGAGAGGGTGGGGAGATTTGCGAGAATGGCATTGAAACATGTATAATATCACGTATGAAACGAGTCACCAGTCCAGGTTCGAGGCATGATACTGGATGCTTGGGGCTGGTGCACTGAGAGTATGGGGAGGGTATGGGGAGGGAGGAGGGAGGAGGGTTCAGGATGGAGAACACAGGTATACCTGTGGCGGATTCATTTTGCTATTTGGCAAAACTAATACAATATTGTAAAGTTTA
>NW_011494748.1:2805369-2806446 GCF_000754665.1 Bison bison bison | reverse complement strand
CTGCCTGGAAAATCCCATGGATGGAGGAGCCTGGAAGGCTGCAGTCCATGGGGTCGCTGAGGGTCGGACACGACTGAGAGACTTCACTTTCACTTTTCACTTTCATGCATTGGAGAAGGAAATGGCAACCCACTCCAGTGTTCTTGCCTGGAGAATCCCAGGGACGGGGGAGCCTGGTGGGCCGCTGTCTATGGGGTCGCACAGAGTCGGAAACGACTGAAGTGACTTAGCAGTAGCAGTAGCAGGGAAGAATAAATATGACTCCATATTGTATCTCTTTTACTTTAACCATCGTACTCTAATTTTTTTGCTACAAGTTAACTACTAGTTTCCTATAATTTAAAGTGCACATAATGGTCCATCTTCTGGAACCTTAACTCCCAAGTCTGAGCATTAACCTAAAATGCCTTTGTGTAAGCTCTCAGGAAATATCTTGATCAGTTCAGTTCAGTTCAGTTCAGTCGCTCAGTCATGTCCGACTCTTTGTGACCTCATGAATCACAGCTCGCCAGACCTCCCTGTCCATCACCAACTCCCGGAGTTCACTCAAACTCATGAATATCGAGTCGGTGATGCCATCCAGCCATCTCATCTCTGTTGTCCGGCCTGCAATCCCTCCTCCTGCTCCAATCCCTCCCAGCATCAGGGTATTTCCCAATGAGTCAACTCTTCACATGAGGTGGCCAAAGTATTGGAGTTTCAGCTTTAGCATTAGTCCTTCCAATGAACACCCAGGACTGATCTCCTTTAGGATGGACTGGTTGGATGTCCTTGCAGTCCAAGGGACTCTCAAGAGTCTTTTCCAATATCACAGTTCAAAAGCATCAATTCTTCGGTGCTCAGCTTTCTTCATAGTCCAACTCTCCCATCTATACATGACCACTGGAATATCCATAGCCTTGACTAGACGAACCTTTGTTGGCAAAATAATCTCTCTGTTTTTCAACATGCTATCTAGGTTGGTCATAACTTTCCCTCCAAGGAGTAAGCGTCTTTTAATTTCATGGCTGCAATCACCATCTGCAGTGATTTTGGAGCCCAGAAAAATAAAGTCTGACACTGTTTCCACTGTTTCCC
>NW_011494748.1:2793483-2805269 GCF_000754665.1 Bison bison bison | reverse complement strand
TCCCCATCTATTTCCCATAAAGTGATGGGACCAGATGCCATGGTCTTCGTTTTCTGAATGTTGAGCTTTAAGCCAACTTTTTCACTCTCCTCTTTCACTTTCATCAAGAGGCTTTTTAGTTCCTCTTCACTTTCTGCCTTAAGGGTGGTGTCATCTGCATATCTGAGGTTATTGATATTACTCTGGAAATCTTGCTTCCAGCTTGTGCTTCTTCCAGCCCAGCATTTCTCATGATGTACTCTGCATATAAGTTAAATAAGCAGGGTGACAATATACAGCCTTGACGTACTCCTTTTCCTATTTGGAACCAGTCTGCTGTTCCATGTCCAGTTCTAACCGTTGCTTCCTGACCTGCATATAGGTTTCTCAAGAGGCAGGTCAGGTGGTCTGGTTTTCCCATCTCTTCAGGAATTTTCCACAGTTTATTGTGATTCACACTGTCAAAGGCCTTGGCATAGTCAATAAAGAAGAAATAGATGTTTTTCTGGAACTCTCCTGCTTTTTCCATGATCCAGCAGATGTTGGCAATTTGATCTCTGGTTCCTTTGCCTTTTCTAAAATCAGCTTGAACATCTGGAAGTTTGCGGTTCAGGTATTGCTGAAGCCTGGCTTGGAGAATTTTGAGCATTACTTTACTAGCATGTGCGATGAGTGCAATTGTGAGGTAGTTTGAAAATTCTTTGGCATTGCCTTTGTGGGATTGGAATGAAAACTGATCTTTTCCAGTCCTGTGGCCACTGCTAAGTTTTCCAAATTTGCTGACATACTGAGTGTAGAACTTTCACAGCATCATCTTTCAGGATTTAATAACCCACCTGTAAATGAGTGCAGGTTAGAAGAAATTAACACAACTCTGTCAGAGTCTGGCTGGAACCAGGAAATATTTGCAACAATGTATCATTATTTTTTGTTTGTTTGTTTCTTTTTACTTTACCTCCTCAACTCCCCATCTTTGTTACATAAAGGAAACTAGCTTCCAACCATCCAAACCAAGGATGATTCCTTGGAACCCTAGTCCACCCTCTTGGTCTGTTGGCTTTCCAAATAAAGTCACTAGTACTTTCTCTAACAACTTGTTGCCTCATTTATTGGCTTGTCATGTGGCAAGCAGTATGAGCTTGAACCCAGTAACATCCCAAGTTTATTTTTCTTATTGTGGTGTTTCCAGCAACAACTGGCTATCATACTAAAATCTGATTTTTAAGATATTCTTTGGCAATTTTGAAGACTTTTATTAAACTATTTGAGTGCAGACATCAAAACTTTATACATATGTTTTTCTCACCAGCCCTTTTTCAGAACTACTAAACCTTTGTTATAGTGATGTCCATCTTTACAGTGATAAGTTTTGCTAATTAACTTAGCTGTGCTTGATCAAATCATTTTAATATTTTCTTGGACTTTTTCTGGAGTCAACATTTCAAAATTATGTTTTCTACAGCACTGAAGTATCATAAACTTAGAGTAATGCAGCTCTTGCACTCACTGATACTTAGAGCCCCAGATACCCGATGAAGAAAGGGGCTTGACTCTGCAATTGACTTGAAGACCTCTGTGCTTCTGCATAAATGTGTGAATGACAATATATGAATGAATGAAAGCATCACCTCTAGCTTCTCATTCATATGTATGTTTGTATGTGTGTGTTTTGCAGGTGTTGGAGAACTATATAATTCATCTTCCTTTCTTGAATGTAATAAAATATTTACTGGGTGAAATGATCATTAGTTATCAAACTATGGATAATATTTAGGAAATATAAAAACAAACAAAAGAAAGGCAAAAAAGGAAAACATACTTCCCCCCAACTCCTCAGGTGGTTCTGAGTTTTTTGTGAGGCTATTAAAATTCTGTGGTGGAGAGTTCTGAAAAATGTGGTCCATTGGAGAAGGAAATGGCAAACCACTTCAGTATTCCTGCCTTAAGAACCACATGAACAGTATGAAGAGGGAAAAAATATAGGACACTTAAAGATGAACTCCCCAGGTCAGTACATGCCAAATATTCTATTGGAAGACTGGAGAAATAATTCCAGAAAGAATGAAGAGATGGAGCCAAAGCAAAAACAATGCCCAGTTGTTAATGTGACTGGTGACGGAAGTAAGTCCTATGCTATAAAGAAAAATACTGCATAGGAACCTGGAATGTTAGGTCCATGAATCAAGGTAAATTGGAATTGGTCAAACAGGAGATGGCAAGAGTGAACATCGACATTTTAGGAATCAGTGAACTAAATGACTGGAATGGATGAATTTAATTTAGATGACAATTATATCTACTACTGTGGGCAAGAGTCCCTTAGAAGAAATGAAGTAGCCCTCATAGTCAACAAAGAGTCCACAATGCAATACTCGAGTAGGTGCAGTCTCAAAAACAACAGAATGATCTCTGTTCATTTCCAAGGCAAACCATTCAATATCACAGTAATCCAAGTCTATGTCCCAGCCAGTAAGGCTGAAGAAGCTGAAGTTGAACAGCTCTATGAACAGCTACAACACCTAGAACTAACACCAAAAAAGTTGTCCTATTTATTATAGGGGTCTGGAATGCAAAAGTAGGAAGTCAAGAGATACCTGGAGTAACAGGCAAACTTGGCCTTGGAGTACAAAATGAAACTGGGAAAAGGGTGAAATAGTTTTGCCAAGAGAATGCACTGGTCATGGAAAACACGATCTTCCAACAACACAAGAAAAGACTCTACCATGGATGTCACCAGATGGTCAATACCAAAATAAGATTTATTATTATTCTTTGCAGCCAAATATGGAGAAGCTCTATACAGTCAGTAAAAGCAAGACTGGAAGCAGACTGTGGCTCAGATCAAGAACTGCTTATTGCCAAATTCAGACTTAAATTGAAGAAAGTAGGGAAAGAATGACCTAAATATGTATGACCTAAATCAAATCCCTTACAATTATACAGTGGAAGTGACAAATAGATTCAAGAGATTAGATCTGATAGATAGAGTGCCTGAAGAACTATGGACAGAGGTTCCTAACATTGTACAGGAGGCAGTGATCAAGACCATCTCCAAGAAAATTAAATGCAAAAAGGCAAAATTGTTGTCTGAAGAGGCCTTACAAATAGCTGAGAAAAGAAGAGAAATTAAAGGCAAAGGAGAAAAGGAAAGATAAACCCATCTGAATGCAGAGTTCCAAAGAATAGCAGGAACAAATAAGAAAGCCTTCCTCAGTGATCCATGCAAAGAAACAGAGGAAAAAATTAGAATGGGAAAGACTAGCGATCTCTTCAAGAAAATTAGAGATACCAAGGGAATATTTCATGCAAAGACGGGCACAATAAAGGACAGAAATGTTATGGACCTAACAGAAGCAGAAGATATTAAGAAGAGGTGGCAAGAATACAGAGAAAATCTTCATAATCCAGATAAACATAATGATGTGATCACTCACCTAGAGCCATACATCCTGGAATGTTGAAGGCAAGTGGGCCTCAGGAGGCATCCCTAGGAACAAAGCTAGTGGAGGTGATGGAATTCCAGTTAAGCTATTTCAAATTCTAAAAAAATGATGCTATTAAACTGCTACATTCGATATGCCAGTAAATTTGGAAACCACAGCAGTGGCCACAGGACTGGAAACTTTTCATTCCAATCCCAAAGAAAGGCAATGCTAAAGAATGTTCAAACTATCTCACAACTGCACTCATCTCACAAACTAATAAAGTAATGCTCAAAATTCTCCAATCCAGGCTTCAACAGTATGTGAACAGTAAGCTTCCAGATGTTCAAGCTGGATTTAGAAAAGACAGAGGAACCAGAGATCAAATTGCCAACATCTGTTGCATCATCAAAAAACCAAGACAGTTCCAGAAAAACTATTTTGACTATGTCAAAGCCTTTGACTCTGGGGATTACAACAAACCATGGAAAATTCTGAAAGAGATGGGAATGCCAGACCATCTCAGTTATGTAGATCAAGAAGCAGCAGTTAAAACCAGACAACAGACTCTTACCAAATTGGGAAAGGGATAAGTCAAGGCTGCATATTGGTGCTATGTTTATTTAACTTATGTGCAGAGTACATCATGTGAAATGCCAGGCTGAATGAAGCACAAGCTGGAATCAAGGTTGCCAGGAGAAGTACCAATAACCTCAGATATGCAGATGATATCACTCTTGTGGCAGAAAGTGAAGAAGAATGAAACAACCTCTTGTTGAATGTAAAAGCAGAGAGTGGAAAAGATGGCTTAAAACTCAGCATTCAGAAAACTAAGATCATGGATCCGGTCCCTTTACTTCATGCAACAAGATGGGAAACAATGGAAACAATGACAGACTGTATTTTGGGGGGCTCCAAAATCACTGCAAATGGTGACTGCAGCCATTAAATTAAAAGAAGCTTGCTTCTTGGGAGAAAAGCTATCACCAACCTAGACAGCATATTAAAAAGCAAAGACATGACTTTGCTGACAAAGGTCCATCTTATGAAAGCTATGGTTTTTCCAGTAGTTATGTATCCACGCGAGAGTTGGACTTTAAAGAAAGCTGAGCGCCCAAGAATTGATGCTTTTGAACTGTGGTGTTGGAGAAGACTCTTGAGAGTACCTTGGACTTCAAGGAGATCCAACCAGTCTATCCTAAAGGATATCAGTCCTGGACTGATATTGGAAGGACTGACACTGAAGCTGAAACTCAAGTATTTTGGTCACCAGATGCAAAGAGCTGACTCATTGGAAAAGACCTTGATTCTGGGAAAGATTGAAGGTGGGAGTAGAAGGGGACAACAGAGGATGAGATAGTTGGATGGCATCACTGACTCAATGGACATGAGTTTGAGTAAACTCTGGGAGTTGGTGATGGACAGGGAAGCCTCTTATGCTGCAGTCAATGGGGTTGCAAAGAGTCGGACACAACTGAGTGACTGAATTGAACTGAATTAAAATTGAGCTTTGGAAAGTGGAGAAATTTAAAATAACCATATGGGAAATGGGAGTTTATTTCAGAAATGAGCATGAACTTGGAGAATACCATTTTTTCGCTCAGGAAATGTAGGCAAACCATGAACTTTTACATTCAAATCTTTAGCTCTAAGGATCAATGTGTGCTACTTGACATTTTATCACAAGATGGTGATGAAGTTTTTTGGAAGCAAAATACAACCATATACTCTAACCCTCCTTAGTTTTAGAAAACTAAGATCATGACATCCGGTCCCATCACTTCATAGGAAATAGATGGGGAAACAGTGCAAATAGTAACAGACTTTAGTTTGTTGGGCTCCAAAATCACTGCAGATGGTGACTGCAGCCATGAAATTAATAGACACTTGCTTCTCGGAAGAAAAGTTATGACCAACCTAGACAGCATATTGAAAAGCAGAGACATTACTTTCCTGACAAAGATCTGTCTAGTCAGAGCTATGGTTTTTCCAGTAGTCATGTATGGATGTGAGAGTTGGACTACAAAGAAAGCTGAGCACCAAAGAATTGATGTTTTTGAACTGTGGTGTTGGAGAAGACTCTTGAGAGTCCCTTGGACCACAAGGAGAGCCAACCAGTCCATCCTAAAGGAAATCAGTCCTGAATATTCATTGAAAGGACTGATGCTGAAGCTGAAACTCCAGTACTTTGGCCACCTGATGCAAAGAACTGACTCATTTGAAAATACCCTCATGCTGGGAAAAAATGAAGGCAGGAGGAGAAGGGGACAACAGAGGATGAGATTGTTGGATGACATCACCGACTCAATGGACATGATTTTGAATAAACTCTGGGAGTTGGTGATGGACAGGGATGCCTGGTTTGCTGCAGTCCATAGGGTCGGAAAGATTTGGACATGACTGTGCAATTGAACTGAAGTCAATTTTAGACAATCATAAAAGTCTACAGTGTCATATCCTCACTATATCATTGTTTTATATCTTCTCATCAGTGGTGGTGCATTTCCTATTTTCCATGGGTCCTTCATCTTTATCACTAATAACAGTCCTGTAATCAACTAGCTATTCAACTTTGTCAGTTTTTTTTCTAGATAACATTCAAGTTTCTTTAATTGTATCACATTCACATTCAGTGATTTTCATTATTTTTTTTTCATTTTTTATTAGCATGTTTACTATTTATTTTCCCACCAGCATAATCAAATAAACAAAATATTTTGAAAATTCAAGACAAAAATTCCTAGCAGCAGGTTTTGGGGACAATGAATGATACAGTGACTGTGTAAATTATTTCATTTTACTCATACATAGCTTCTACCTCAATTCATTGGGATGCTTGAGTGGATCATTTGAATAATACATACAAGGAAAACATGCCTCTAAACATATTAAATTCTTCCCTGAAAGTGTCATAAACTAATATTCTTGATTCTATGCAGATCCAATTATTTTTCCCTTGGTAGAAATAATGTTTACTCATGATTTGAGGAAAGCAGAATGAATAAAAACTAATAGTCACTCATATTCCTGGGGAATATGAGTAACCTCATTTACTTCTCACAATATTATGTGATTGTGATAAAGAAATGGAATGTAGCACAGATAAAGTGGCTATTTTCATTTTAATATCTGGTACTGTGTAAATTGAAATAACCCAGGCTGAGTTACAGAGGCAATGAGACAAAAATCTTAGGGACTTCATACAGTGTATGTTTATATTTTGTTCACAGTTTGTGCCTATTTCAGGTTAGTGTTCATGAAGAGGGAGTGGGAACATAGGGGTTGTGACTGACATCATTCTTATTCTGTGAGCCAAGCTGACATAGCCTCTCTGTAAGGAGAAATTTCTTGGCTCTTGTGAATGCAAATGGAGAGAAGTGTCTACCAATCAAGCGTTGTAACTTAAAGGCTTCCACCCTAAGTGACTAGCCCTTCATTTACACTAGCACTTCATTTACAAAAGCCAACCAAATGGCTAGGCTTAAACTTCATAGAACCAAGGAAGTACCACCCACATTCACGTGCCAAAAAAGATGAGAGTGGAATGTATCTGTGCACATATCTAATGTGTCCTTGGGCACTCAGAACTTTTTTTGCCCACAAACAAGAAAGCTGATTTTAAAATACTGAAGTCATTTTCAACTACAGTTGAAATGTTTTATATTCCCTGTGGATCTTTATCTGTATAATCTCTACACTCTTAAGTATGTGACATAATCAGTAGTAACACATTGAATGATTCTTAGAGATTAACAAATTAGGAATATTGATTAGAGATTTACAAATTGAATAACCCTAAATATCTCAAAGAATCAACTGGTGGCCAGGTTTCTTGATTTCTAGGAAGGCAGTGATGAGAGAATAAGTAAAAGTCCAGCAGGGGGAACTCCAGACTCAGTCACTTGTTCTGACCAACAGTTATGCTTGTATGTAAACCAAGATCCTACTTCAGTGACAACATATATAGTAACTAGACTGGGCAAAGAGAGGGAATTTTTTTCTTCCTCTAGATATGCCATAGTACAATTTCAGAGAATCCAACAACTCTATTGTGCCAAATGCTGTTCCCCACAAAAGCCGTCTTGCTGTGCCTTATATAAAATATCTATTTACTTCCCCACATACAATAATTCAGGAAGAAAAATTTAATTTGATAATTTTCATTTCAGTAATACGGGTCATATGCCAGGCACTGGGCTGTAGACATAACATTTTTGTGATGTTTGTACTGCAAGGGATGGGAAAGAAATGTAAATAAATTAGAATACCATATGGCTAGCACTGTAACAGCTCAAACCATTACTAAAGGGACATTAAAAAAATAAATAAATAAAAAAGAACTTTCCTTGAGAGAGTTCAAGAACTTTTTCATGAAACCGATTCTATTTGGAGTAGAAATTTTCCAAGTGGTTCAGTTCAGTTCAGTCGCTCAGTCGTGTCTGACTCTTTGCAAACCCATGAACCGCAGCACGCCAGGGCTACCTGTCCATCACCAACTCCTGGAGTCCACCCAAACCCATGTCCATCGAGTCAGTGATGCCATCTAACCATCTCATCCTCTGTCATCCCCTTCTCCTCCTGCCCTCAATCTTTCCCAGCATCAGGGTCTTTTCCAATGGGTCAGCTCTTCGCATCATGTGGCCAAAGTATTGGAGTTTCAGCTTCAGCATCAGTCCTTCCAATGAACGCCCAGGACTGATCTCCTTTAGGATGGATTGGATGGATTTCCTTGCAGTCCAAGGGATTATCAAGAGTGGAGAAGGTCTTTATAAGAAAACAGATCAAGACAAATTGTATCTTCAAAAATACATTGTAACTTAATTCTGGTGCTATAGACGAGAGAATAGGGACAATTGCAATGAGGAATTAACAGATATTTTAGTATTATGGTTGTTAGTATTATAGTTGCTTCAATTAAAGAATCTAGATGATCAGTTAGTTTCATAGGAAAATAATTCCCTAGCAAAACAATCTCTTTAACATTTACCTTTTCCGTTTATTTAACTATACCCATGACTAACTGACTCATCCAATCTCCATGAAGATCTCTATGTTATCTTCATTTCATGCTACTAATCCCTCAGAGTATTATGCAGTACAGAGGTGAATTCTTTCTTCTTTGATCACCCTGTCTAGTAAACTTTACAGCCTTCTTTTCCTTTCCCTAGATCCAAATGGATTCTTTTCTATTTCAGTATATGATACCTCATCTCATTTCCCTTTCGTTTCCCTCTTTTTGTTTGCCTGGGAGCTTTTGGACCTCATGTGCTTTGCTTTTCCTTGATTAATTACCCCTGTAAATTAATTTATGTATATCTTTTATTCAGTAAAATTGCTATGTTGAAGTTAAGCTGTTCCCAGTTTTGGGAAACCATCAAGAAAGGTATGTTTCTGAAACATCATACCTCATTTGAAGGGTTGACTCTCAAATAATTTACAGCTTTTTATTCCTGATTTAGTATAACCAAAAAGATGGAAGCATATTTGCCCTACTCATCACTCCATCTGTATCAGAACATTGTGTATCAAATAATATTAACATAGTGAAAACATAACAGAAATTGAATCACAAAAGGTAACCAGACAAATTCTCAGAGAATCTTGTCAAATAGAGGTCATGGTATATTTTGCACAGCTGGATAGTTTCACTTTTGTGTATAAATGAAACCAAATACAGGAAACTTTTGTTAATTGATTACATAATACTACACATCTATTAACAAAATATTAATTTTCCTCTTAAACATGATAGTATTTCTTAATATTGGAATTTAGTTTATCTAACACTACATAGAGTATTCAGTGCTCATTTATCTTTCTTGAAAGTCAGTTTCATCCATAAATGATCAGAGATGTTACAGTATTTGTCCTTGAATCTCCATACACATGTTAAATATCTTCTTCAAAATTAATAAATATTTATTGTTTTAACTCTTCATAAAGTATATCATTATATCTGGGTTAAAGGCAGAGCAACCACATCTTATTCTTATTCACAACCAGATAGATCATTTAAATTATTTACTCAGCATTATTACATGCAAATTTATATTTTAAATGCTAACATGAATTATATCCCTGACCTATTCCTCAGTGAACTTCTCTGTCAATGACCTATTTCCTGAAGACTTGGAAATATTATAAAATCTCCCAACATTCTCCCGTGGGACACTCAGAACCTTTACAGAAGTGTATTTTCAAATGGAATCAGCCCCTGACTTACAAATGACCATTGTATTAACTTTATGTCTCCTTTATAAAATAATCTCCACAGAGGCTATCTCTGCCATTGCTATTGAAGTTGTCAACAAAACACACACACACAGACACACAGACACACACACACACTTACTGTGTTTATTTTGAGTAAGGGGTCATTTCCTCATGTCCCCCCTTTTTGGTTTATGAGCAGTATGAAATCGATAGAAAGATACCTATATCTATATTTTAAAAACTTGGGATTTGACCCTGATAATTACTAGGTATGATGATTCTTTCTTTCTTCTAACCACAACATTATACCAGGTCAGTTAGTACATACCTAGATGGCCGTCTTCCAAAAAGGGATCCAGAAGATTTAAATATAAATATATTTCAGCAACATGAATTCTCTTATTGAACTGATGTATTACTAGATCATAAGTATGAGATGACCACTTGATTGAGTCACTGCCTGCTCAGTATCTCTATATTAGCCAACAGTAAGGGCAAAGTAGGGACATAAGATTTTATGTAAATTAAAAAATGCCTTTGTCCCTCTTGCACCTATCCGTTTTGGACTAAAAGTTTGTATATGAGTAAGATGTGATTGAAATATAGGGGAAGTCACAGCTATTGGGATGGAGTATACTGACTTTGTGCTGATGGAGTATGAGCAAAAATCCTAGCAACTATTTAAGAAATATCTTAGATTATTGGAGGTATAAGAAATGAAGGAAATTAATATTATTTGCCTTTGAAAATCACCACTGGAGCCCTTTCTATGAAGAAAGTATCTTTATATAGTTCTCCGAGATGGTTTCAATCACCTTGTTTTTTTTTTATACTGAAGTGTTCTCTTTGTGGGAATGCAAATTGATAAAGCCACTATGGAAAACAGTATGGAAACTACCATATGACCTGGCACTCTCACTACTGGACATATATCCTGAGGAACCACAATTGAAAAAGATACATGGAACCCAGTGTTCATTGCAGCACTATTTACAATACCTGGGACATGGAAATAACCTAGATGTCCATCAACAGATGAATGTATAAGATAGTTGCGGCACCTATAGATAATGGAATATTGCTCAGCTATAAAAAGGAACACATTTGAGTCAATTCTAATGAGATGTATGACCTATTATCCAGAGTGAAGTAAGTCAGAAAGAGAAAGGAAAATATCATATATTAAGGCATATATATGGGATCTACAAGGATAGTACCAATGATCCTATGTGAAGGACAGCAAGGGAGACACAGAGATAAAGAACAAACTTCTGCATACAGTGGGGGAAGGAGAGGGTGGGATGATTTGAGAGATTAGCATTGAATATATACATTACTATATGTAAAATAGATAGCCAGTGGGAATTTGATGTATGATGCAGGGACCCCTAAGCTTGTGTTCCCTGTGCTCTATAAAAACCTAGAGGGATGGAATTGGGAGAGACGTGGGAGAGGGGTTCAAATGGGAAGGGACAAATGTATACCTGTGGCCAATTCATGATGATGTTCAGCAAAAAACATCACAAATATTGTAAAGGAATTGTCCTCCAGTTAAAAAACAGAAATGTAGTTGATGAACAATGTTGTATTTATTTCAGGGTGTACAACATGACGACCCAAAATTTAAATATATTACAAAATGATCAACATGGTAAGTTTAGTAATGATCTATCCTTATTCAAAATTATGATGGTATTATTGACCATATATCTTATGCTGTATGTTATATCTTGACGACTTATTTATTCCATAACTAGATAGTGTATCTCTTAATCCCTCTCACTTATTTTGCCCAATCTCCAACCACTCACCCTTTGGAAATCACAAGTGTTTTTTCTAAATCTGAGTCTGTTTTAGCTTTATTTGTTCATTTGTTTCATTTTCTAGCTACCACATGTAAGTAAAATCATATAGCATTTGTTTTTCTCTGTCTGATTGATATGTTTAACTTAGCATAATGCTTCTTAGGTCCATCCATACTATGGCAAATGGACAAATAAACACATATATGTATACATTATTTGTCCATTTGCCATAATATGGATGGACCTAAGAAGCATTTTGCTAAGTCAAATATATATATATATTTATATAAATATAAATATAAATTATACCTCAATAAAGCTTTTTTTAAAATCCATGGAACAACAAAAAAAAGAAATATATATATAT
>NW_011494748.1:2791043-2793383 GCF_000754665.1 Bison bison bison | reverse complement strand
TTATATATATATATAAATATTGGTCTTAGGTCCATCCATATTATGGCAAATGGACAAATATGCATATATATACATATATATACATATACTATATATTTATAAAGTATATAAATACAAATTTATATATTATAAATATATATATATATTTCTTTTTTTTGTTTTTCCATGGATTTTAAAAAAAGCTTTATTGAGGTATAATTTACAAATCCTAACATATATATTTCAATATATGTATACCACTTCTATTTTTTTCATTTATCTATTGACAAACACTTAGATTGCCTTCATATTTTGACTATCGTAAATAATGATGCAAAGAAAATAGGGGAATATGTGTTTTTGTCACAGTTATGTCTTGCTTTTCTCTGGATAAATACCCAGAGATGGAGTTGCTGGACCACATGGTAGTTCATTCGGCAAAACTAATACAATTATGTAAAGTTTAAAAATAAAATAAAATTAAAAAAAATAAAAACACAAGTGGAAAAAAAATGAAATAAAATTTAGGCTATTCATAAAAAAAAAAAAAAAAAAAGAAAAACCTCCATAGTTTTTTTCATAATGATTGCACCAATTTATATTTCCATCAACAGTAGATGGCAGTTCCCTTTGCTACACATGTTCCTAACCAGCACTTGTTATTTCTTGTCTTTTGGATGATAGACATATGACAGAAGTGAGGTGATATCTCACTGTGGTTTAATTTGCAGTTCCCAGATGATTAGTGATGATCAGCAACTTTTAATATGTCTGTTGCCTATCTCTATATCTATGTTGGGAAAATGTCTGTTTAACTACTCTGTATATTTTTTAATTGGATTGTTCAGTGTTTTTTTGATATTGTTTTGTGAATTCTTTGTGTATTTTAGATGTTACCTCGTTATTGGCTATACGGTTTGCAAATATATTCTCCCATTCAGTAAGTTGGTTTTTCATTTTGTTGATGCTGTCCTTCCTTATACAAAACATTTTTCAATTTGGTATGATTACATTTGTTTATTTTGCTTTGTTGCCCTTGTCTGGGGAGTCAGAAGCAAAAATATATTACTAAAACCAATGTCAAATAGTTGACTTACTATGTTTTAATCTACAATTTTATGACTTACATTTAAGACTTTAGAATGTTTTGGGTTGATTCTTTATATATAGTGCAAAAAAAGTGTCCAAGGTGTATTTTTTTGCATGTAAATGTACAGTTTTCTCAACATCATTTATTAAGAAACTTTTCCCATTGTATATTTTCACCTTCTTTTTTCTAGATTAATTTATTATATAAATATGGATTTATTTCTAAAAAGATATAGTAAATCCATCTTTGCTATATAAATATTTATTTATTTTATTACATTGATCCTGTGTCTGTTTTTGTGCCAGTACCCTACTGTTTTGCTTTGTGGTATAGTTTAAAATGAGGGAGTGTGATTCTTTCAGCTTTGTTGTTCTTTCTCAAGATTGCTTTGTCTATTCCAGGTCTTGGGTGATTCCATTTAAAGTTTTTGATTATTTATTCTAGTTCTATGAAAAATGTCATTAGTATTTTTATACAGATTTTATCAAATCTGTAGTTTGCCTTGGATCATAAGATCAGATCAGATCAGTCGCTCAGTCGTGTCCAACTCTTTGCAACCCCATGAATCCCAGCACGCCAGGCCTCCCTGTCCATCACCAACTCCCAGAGTTCACTCAGACTCATGTCCATCAAGTCAGTGATGCCATCCAGCCATCTCATCCTCTGTCGTCCCCTTCTCCTCTTGCCCCCATTCTCTCCCAGCATGGGAGTCTTTTCCAATGAGTCAACTCTTCGCATGAGGTGGCCAAAGTACTGGAGTTTCAGCTTTAGCATCAGTCCTCCCTAAGAAATCCCAGGGCTGATCTCCTTGAGAATGGACTGGTTGGATCTCCTTGCAGTCCAAGGGACTCTCAAGAGTCTTCTCCAACACCACAGTTCAAAAGCATTAATTCTTCAGTGCTCAGCCTTCTTCACAGTCCAACTCTCATATCCATACATGACCACAGGAAAAACCATAGCCTTGACTTAGACGAACCTTTGTTGGCAAAATAATGTCTCTGCTTTTGAATATGCTATCTAGGCTGGTCATAACTTTCCTTCCAAGGAGTAAGCGTCTTTTAATTTCATGGCTGCAGTCACCATCTGTAGTGATTTTGGAGGCCAGAAAAATAAAGTCTGACACTGTTTCCACTGTTTCCCCATCTATTTCCCATAAAGTGATGGGACTGGATCCCATGATCTTTGTTTTCTGAATGTCGAGCTTTAAGCCAACTTTTTCACTCTCCACTTTCACTTTCATCAAGAGGCTTTTTAGTTCCTCTTCACTTTCT
>NW_011494748.1:2780152-2790943 GCF_000754665.1 Bison bison bison | reverse complement strand
GCCATAAGGGTGGTGTCATCTGCATATCTGAGGTTATTGATATTTCTCCCAGCAATCTTGATTCAAGCTTGTGTTTCTTCCAGTCCAGCGTTTCTCATGATGTACTCTGCATATAAGTTAAATAAACAGGGTGGCAATATACAGCCTTCACGTACCCCTTTTCCTATTTGGAACCAGTCTGTTGTTCCATGTCCAGCTCTAACTGTTGCTTCCTGACCTGCATACAAATTTCTCAAGAGGCAGATCAGGTGGTCTGGTATTCCCATCTCTTTCAGAATTTTCCACAGTTTATTGTGATCCACACAGTCAAAGGCTTTGGCATAGTCAATAAAGCAGAAATAGATGTTTTTCTGGAACTCTCTTGCTTTTTCCATGATCCAGTGAATTTTGGCATTTTGATCTCTGGTTCCTCTGCCTTTTCTAAAACCAGCTTGAACATCAAGAAGTTCATGGTTCACAAATTGCTGAAGCCTGGCCTGGAGAATTTTGAGCATTACTTTACTAGCATGTGAGATGAGTGCAATTGTGCGGTAGTTTGAGCATTCTTTGGCATTGCCTTTCCTTGGGATTGGCATGAAAACTGACCTTTTCCAGTCCTGTGGCCACTGCTGAGTTTTCCAAATTTGCTGGCATATTGACTGCAGCACTTTCACAGCATCATCTTTCAGGATTTGAAATGGATCAACTGGAATTCCATCACCTCCACTAGCTTTGTTTGTAGTGATGCTTTCTAAGGCCCACTTCACATTCCAGGATGTCTGGCTTTAGGTCAGTGATCACACCATCGTGATTATGTGGGTCGTGAAGATCTTGGATCATATGAACATTTTAATAATATGAATTCTTTATATACAGAGGACTCTGTATCTTTCCATTTATTTGTGTCATCTTCAGCTGCTTCCATCATGTCTTATAGTTTTCAGAATATAGGTCTTTCTAATCCCTGATAGCTCAGTTGGTAAGGAATCCAGCTTCAATTCAGGAGACCCAGGTTTTATCCCTGGTTTAGGAGTTTCCCTTGGAGAAGGAAATGGCAACCCACTCCAGTATTCTTGCCCAGAAAATCCTCAACATTCAGAAAACGAAGACCATGGCATCTGGTCCCATCACTTCATGGGCTATAGATGGGGAAACAGTGGAAACAGTGTCAGACTTTATTTTTTTGAGGCTCCAAAATCACTGCAGATGGTGATTGCAGCCATGAAACTAAACGATGCTTACTCTTTGGAAGGAAAGTTATGACCAACGTAGATAGCATATTCAAAAGCAGAGACATTACTTTGATGACAAAGGTCCATGTAGTCAAGGCTATGGGTTTTCCAGTGGTCATATATGGATGTGAGAGTTGGACTGTGAAGAAGGCTGAGCACCGAAGAGTTGATGCTTTTGAACTGTGGTGTTGGAGAATACTCTTGAGAGTCCCTTGGACTGCAAGGAGATCCAAACAGTCCATCCTAAAGGAGATCAGTCCTGGGATTTCTTTGGGAGGACTGATGCTAAAGCTGAAACTCCAGTACTTTGGCCACCTCAAGTGAAGAGTTGACTCGTTGGAAAAGACTCTGATGCTGGGAGGGATTGGGGGCAGGAAGAGAGGGGGATGACAGAGGATGAGATGGCTGGATGGCATCACCGACTCCGTGGACATGAGTTTGGGTGAACTCCAGGATTTGGTGATGGACAGGGAGGCCTGGCGTACTGCAATTCATGGGGTCACAAAGAGTCAGACACAACTGAGCGACTGAACTGAGCTGAACTAAACTGAACGTCAGATTATTTTTTGTTGTTGTTGTTGGCATGGGATATCTTTTTCTATCTCTTCACTTAATTTGTATCTTTTTATTTGAAGTGAATCCCTTGTAGACAGCATTTTAATATCTTGTTATTTTTAGCCATTTAATCTTTCTACGTCTTTTGCTTATAGCATTTAATCCACTTACATATAGAGTAATTATTGATGAATATCTATTTATTGTTGTTTTGTCATTTTCTGGTAGTTTTGCCAATCGTTTCTATTATTTTCTTCTCTTAATCACTTCTCATGTGATATGGTGATATCCTTAATGTTTTTGGAGCTTCCTTTCTCTTTGTGTGTGTGTGTATTTATTTTTATTTTTTATTTGTGTTTATCTTGAAGTTCACATATAACAATTTATATATACAGGTATTTATTTTAAGTTGATGTTCACTCACAGTTTTATGTTTTAGTATTATGCTATACATTTTTTATTTTTTATATTTATTAACTAATTGTAGATATAAATGATTTTCTTTCTTTTGTGTTTTAACCTTCTTAGTTTTGTAAGTGGCTGATCCACTACCTTTAGTATATACTTGCCTTTACCAGTGAGATTATTGTCTCTCCTAATTTTAATTTGTTTGTGACTTTTTGTTTCTACTTAGAGAAGCCCCTTTGACATTCTTTTAAGGCTTGTTTAGTGGTCATACACTCCTTTAGCTTTACTTAACCTTGAAACATTTATCTCTCAATTCTTATTAATAACCTTGGTGTCTAGACTATTCTTGGTGGTAGGCATTTCCCATTTAACCTCTTTGAATATATCTTGCCACTCCTGCAGAGTTTCTACGGAAAAGTCAGCTGATAATCTTTTAGGAGTTCCCTTATACATAACTAGTTGCATTTCTTGCTGCTTTTAGGATTCTCTGTTTATGTTTAATTTTTGGCAGTTAGTTACAATGTGTCTTGGTGTGGTCCTCTTTGAGTTCATCTTATTTGGAACCATCTGTGCCTCCTGGACCTGGATATCTGTTTTATTTCTCAGGTTAGGGAAGTTTTCAAATATATTATTTCTTAAATAAGTTATTTGCCTCTTTCTCCTGTGTGACCCCTATAGTGTGAGTGTTAGCACATTTGTTGTTTTTCCAGATAGCCATTAAACTATCTTCATGTTTTGTGGTGTTTTTTTTTTTTTTCAGTTAAGTTTGTGTGATTTCCACTACTCTGATTTTCAGATCATTAATCTACTCTTTTCATCATCTAATCTACCTTGATTGTTAATTCCCTCTAGTGTATATTTTATTTTAGATGTTGTATTCTTCAGGTGTAATTGGTTCTTTTTCATGTTTTCTAACTCTCTGTTGAAGTTCTCTCTGTCTTCATCCATTATTCTCCCAAGTTTGGTGAACACCTTCATGCTTATTACCTTGAACTTTTTATCAAGTAAATTGCCTATTGCCATTTTGTTTAGTTACCTTTCTGAAATTTTGTCTTATTCCTTCATTTGGAATGTATTTCTCTGTTTCCTCACTATGACTAATTTTTTGTCTTTATTTCTTTGTGTTAGATAAGTCCATATATCTCTCAATCTTGGAAAAGTGTCCTAATGCAAATGTATTGTGCGGCCCAGCAAAATGCTGCCCACTTGTCACCAGAGCTATATGCTCCACTGGTGTTTTCTATGGGGGTTGTGTACACTCTTCTGTTGTATCATGGCTAATTACTGCTGGTGCACTGGTAGTTGAGGCAGGCCCTCGGCCCATTAGCCTGTGAAGTCCTACTTTGTGCAGCTGCAGCCAGTGCACTGGTGGGCAGGACAAGCCTCTGGCTGTGAGCCCTGTCTGTAAGTGATTTCTAATGGTGCTTTCATGGGTGAAGTAGGTCCCTGCCTACAAGATCTGGCAGTGTGTGACTGCTGTGTACGTGCTGATGGTCCCCAGAACTAACTGATTAGAAGCAGAATTCCAACATGGTACCTGCCAGTACTGGTGCCAGCATAATAGAATGAGATCACAAAGATGGTAGCTGCTAGCATCTCAGTCCCCAGTGAGAATCCCAACTGCCTGTTTCTTTGGAAGGCTCTCCAAGGTCAGCAAATGAGTTTGATCTAGGAACCTTTCAAATTACTGCTTCTGTGTGGGACTCAGAACATGTGAAATTTGTGTATGCCTTTTAAGATCTGAGGCTTGGTGGCCCCCACCCCTCTGATTCATGTAGACAGTTTGGGGCACTTGTCTTCCCAAAGAAGGACCCCCAATCTGGGAAGATCAACGTATCCTTGGTTTCTTCATCCCTCTAGATGTTGCATGTGTCTCTTTCTTTATATCATTAGTTATGAAAAAATCTTTTCTGCTCATCTTCAGGTTATTTTCAGAGATAGTTGTGCTGTAAATATTTGCAATTTTGTTGTGCTCATGGGAGTAACTGAGCTCAGGATCTTCCTTCTCTGTCATTTTTATCTGATCCAGTCATGATTATTTTAAGTTAAAGAAGATTTTAGCTGCCCATTACCTCTCAGAAAGTTCTCACCATGATATCATTGTCATTTTTATTAACTTTACTGAGAATTTTATAAAAAATACCAGGGCTTGCCCCCAGCTCTAATACATTTCTCAAGAAACACTTGCTGCCACATCTTGATTTACCCATTCTCATTCTCCTACTTATCACTCAGTCATTTCATGCGTAGGATAGAATGGACAAGAGGACAATTTTGACTTGTTTTTTTCTCAATGGTGTCTCTAAGAACAAAGATTAGGCTCAATTATTTTAAATAAATTTGGAATTCTTAGACATATCTGCCTTATGTCCATATTACAGGTGGCCATATCAGAGGTGCTGACAGTCTTGATTTTAAGCATGGTGGAGAAGGAAATGGCAACCCACTCCAATATTCTTGCCTGGAGAATCCCAGGGATGAGGGAGCCTGGTGGGCTGACATCTATGGGATTGCACAGAGTCGGACACAACTGAAGTGACGTAGCAGCAGCAACAGAGGACTACCATATTGCACTCTCTTGACTATATTCTTTGAATGGAAATTCAGGCATTACCTTGCCTCTTTCCTGAAATACAGTGACTTACAGATTAGAGGGGGTCACTAGACCCAGTACCTCAGAATGTCACTAGTTTGAATAAATGATTACCTTTAAACTAAGTCGTTGCAAGAATATACAATGGTGAAAAGACAGTATCTCAAGCAAGTGGGAAAGCTGTACAGCTATATGCAAGGCAATGAAATTAGAACTGTCTTTCACACCGTATACAAAAATATGCACAAAATGGTTTAAAGACCTATAGATAAAACATGACACCACTAAAGTCCTACAAGATAACATAGGCAGCATTCTTGGACATCGCTAATAGCTATATTTTCTTAGATCAGTATTCCAAGGCAAAAGAATAAATGCAGAAGTAAACAAAGGAGAATTACTCAAACTTGAAAGATTTTGCATAGCAAAGGAAACTGTCAACAAAATGGCTGAATGGCCTACAGAATGGGAGAAAATACTTACTAATGATGTGTCAATATTCAAAATATATAAACAGTTAATACAATTCAACATAAAGAAAAACAAAACAAAACAACCCAATCAAAAAATGAACAGAAGATCTAAATAGGCATTTTCTAAAGAAAATATGCAGATGGCCAAAGGCCCATGAAAAGATATTCATCACCACTAATTATTAGAGAAATGCACACCAAAAGCACAGTGAGATCACAATAGTCATCATCAAAAAGTCTAAAAACAATAGATGTTGGAAAGGCGAGGAGGAAATAGAACTCTCCTATGCCATTGGTGGAAGTCTAAATTGGTGCAGCCACTATAGAAAACAGTATGGAGTTTCCTTTAAAACTAAAAATAGAGCTTCCATATGATTCAGCAGTCCCACTCTGGGGCATATATCTGGAGAAACACAAAAACTCTAATTCAAAAAGATACATACACCCTGATATTCATAGCAGCACTATTTACAATAGCCAAGTCATGAAAGCAGCCTAAATATTCACTGACAGATGAATGGATAAAGAAGATGTGGCATATGTATACAATGAACTGTCATATAGCCATAAAACAATTAAATGATGCCTTGTGCAGTAACACAGATAGACCTAAATATTGTCATCTAAGTCAAGTAAGTCAGATACAGACACATTATCATATATACACACACACACACATAACTGAATCACTTTGCTATACACCAAAGACTAATACAATATTGTAAATCAACTATACTTCAATTAAAAATAAATAAAAAGAAGCCATTGGACTGACTCTAATTGCATATGACTGAGGGGATTTAAATGCAGAGATACCAGAGAAGCACATGCACAGAAAAAAAGACATGTGAGGATATAGCAAGAAAGAATCTGCAAGCCAAGGAGATATCTCTTCAGAGAAACCAACCCCACTGACAACTTGATCTCAAACATCTAACCTCTAGAACTGTGAGAAAGTAAATTTATGTTGTTGAAGCCACCCAGTCTGTATTGTTTTGTTGCAACACCCCTAGTAAAGTAATACAAACACTATGATGCAACATAATTAATTCTTAGAATATATTTAATAGATGAGCTAATGAAAATGAAATTGAATCCAATAGCATAGCATCCATTCCATTCCACAGTGCTCATGTCTTAGCTACCAAGAAATGTTCTTTTATTCTTCATCCCAGCAGAATAAAAAAAAATAATTCTTTTCATTCAAAAATGTTACAGAAGCAGCTTATCAAAAAAAAAAAAAAGTAAAAAGAGAGAGAGAAAGCGAGAAGATTGATGATGTACTCTGTGGTGCTGACAATGCTACGATGAAGTCTATGAGATAACACAACCCTTGATGAATGATGATACTGTTTTGTCCATAAGATTTTTGAATGATGGTGCCTGCAGTCAGTAATATCAGATTTTTATTTTTATTTTCTAGAGGAATTTCATAGAAATAAATGTAACTGTTTTCAAGGGAAACAATATCTAGCTAAGTGAACAGAATGCCAAAGATCTACAAATACTTTTCTCAAAGATATTTTACTAAATGAAATATTTATAAATTTCTATCATATTTGTTTTTAGGATAAAAGTTTGTGCTGAAAGTGTGACTCTACTCTTGTAGTTTTTGTCTTTCAAGACTCTGCATTTCCTTATATTTACAATTATCTGGCGCTCTTTTATTTTTCCTTGGTTAAATATGCCTTTAGGAAATAATCAAATATTACATACTTATTCTTAATATGAATTACTATTTAACTACTCCTGGGGAGGCTTATACATTAGGCCACATCTTTAGTTATAGAATGGAAAAATCTTGTTCAAATGAACTGACACATTATATTTTGGAGTTGGGAAGTCTTTCTTAGGGATCCTGAAGACATATAAATTCACCTTTGACACTCTAAATGCAAACTTAAATACAATTATCTCCATCAATAAGCAAAGGTCCCACCAGATTACACAGTATATCTTTCAAGCTGACTCAGTACTTCAGACATGTAGCAGTTTACTTTTGAGATACTGGGTCACTCAGCCCCGCATGGCCCATAAATGATTAAATGGACACAGATAACTTGTTAAAAGATAACTTATATAAAAAAATAAAAGGAAGTGCAGAGTCTTGAAAGACAAACAGATGTCAATATTTTCTGGTAGACAAACAGCTAACTGAGTTAAAGTTGGCAAAACCAGGACCTTTCTCACTCATAGACTTTGTATAAAAGATATGAATGAAAGGTAAATGGGCAGACAATGAGGTGGAGAGTGACATATATGCAGAGTAGTTTGGAAGAGACATTAGTTGGTTTCACATTCAACAGGCACTCCCTGAGAATACACAGATAACAGTACTAGAAAGTAGACACCAAAAATTAAAGTCAATCAACACAAATGATAAGTAGAAGCCGTGAAGCAATAAAAAGCTGAAATAATCAGAATGTAAGAATTATAGTATGCTTAGAAATATTTGACATTATGCAAAAGTAAGGATAAGCACTGTATTAAAATGCCAAGTATCCAATACCTTGCTTCAGTATTTGGAAAATTACTATTGCACAACACAACACTATTCTAGGTCATTTTAAATAAAATCCCAGATATCAAATTATTTTATATGAATACTTTAATATCTATTTTTAAATGATCTGACTCAAATCTCAACAGTGTTTTTCTCAATAACATTATTTTGCTTAAGATATTTAACAATAACTTCTCAATAATATTTAAATACTTAGTTAAATTGTACATGTGTCTGATTGTCTCCTGTGGTAGCTCTCAAATTATTTGGTCTCAGGGAATCTGTATACTCTTAAACATATTGACACTTACAAGACTCTCTTGCCTTATTATGCTATCTATTGATATTTGATTTATCATAAATTAAAACTAAGAAATTAGTTTTACTATGCTTTCATTCTTTTAAAAACAATGGTTAAAAGTTCATTTTAACACAAATTCCACATCTTTAATGGAAAAAGAATGGTATTTCTCCATTAAAAGTGAGAAGAGTATAGTATTCCTTTACATTTTTGCAGATCTCTTTAATATTTTGTGTGATAAAAGACTGCTGTTTCTTACATCTTGCATTGCATTCAAAATGTTGCTATCTGTTGTTTTAATGCAAGTATGTGAAGAAATATACCCCCACTCACAGACACACATAAATGTAGTTGGAAAAGGAAGAAATGAAATAGCATTCTTAAATAATCTTGTATAGTCACCTTTAACATTATACCAAAATGAGACAAGTGGAATTTTCCCTCAACTTTATTGAGAAATAATTGAAAATTAGTATATATTCTAAATGTATAATGTGATGATTTGATTATGTATGTATATGCACATTAAGAAATGATTAAAAGATCCATTCGCAGCCTTTTCAAGTACACAATATACATTGTTAACTAGTGTCACTGTGTTATACATTAGATTCTCAGAACTTATTCTTATAACTAAAATTTTGTACCCTTTGACCTATATCTCCCCATTTCCCCTTCCCTCCAAACCCTGGCAGCCATCATTCTTTTTTACTGTTTATGTGAAATTGGTTTTATTTTTTTCTTAAAGATTTGACCTATATGCAGTTTAATATTTGTCTTTAGGATTATGCCAGCAAGAATACTAGAGTGAATTGCCATTTCCTCCTCCAGGGGACTTTCCAACCCAGAGATCGAACCCGCGACTCCTGCATTACAGGCGAATTCTTTACCACTGAGCCACCTGGGAAGCCTACGCTTTCTTGTATGTTGAAATCTTAACTCACAATAACTCTGAATGTCCACTGTAGTTGGAGATGGGGCTTTAAAGAGGTAGTTAACCAGGCTTCTCGTGTGGTGCTGTGGTAAACAATCCACCTGCCAATGCAGGAGACACAAGAGATGCAGGTTTGATCTCTGGGTTGGGATGATCCTCTGGAGTAGGAGTGGCAACCCACTCTATTCCTCTTGCCTGGAAAATTCCATTGACAAAGGAGCCCAACAGGTTACAGTGCATGGTGCAGCAAACAGTGAGACAGGACTGAACACACACTTTTAACATAAAATCAAGTCGTTGGCCTGGATGCTAATTCAGTATGGTTATCTCTAGAACTCTGATGAAATAAATTTCTCTGTTTTAAGCCACAGGAATGTGGCACTTTGTTAGGGAAGTCTTAGAAAACATATACTCTCTGTCTTTCTTTTTTTCTTTGTTTCTTCATCATGTTTATTAAAAGAAGTTTAATTATTAGTACTGTAGTGAATTCTGGTGATTGCTTCCCTGTGATACCATGCAATTTACTTTTCTATTCTCACAGAAATTAATGGTTCCTTCTCTAGGAAATTTCATGTTCATTTTTCAATAGTAATTCATAAATGATGCTACATTAAATGTTTTCAGGATGATTCACATAATATCTGTGACCATGTGTTTTTTTCATGATCTTAGCTGATAATTTCATGATCTTAGATGATAATTCATTTGGAATTATCATCTTTAGTTATCAATTTATTTAAAAAGTTCCAAGCAATCTTGTAGATCCAGAGACTGAATCTGCATCTGAATTGGCAGGCAGATTCCTTACCATTAGCTCCTCCTGGGAAGCCCTGAGTAGGGTATATATGTATGTGTATATACATATGTGTGTATGTGTGTTCACTAAGTTGCTAAGTTGTGTCTGACTCCCTTGCAGTCCCATTGACTATAGCCTACCAGGCCTCTCTACATATGAAATTTTTTTCCAATCAAGAATGCTGGGGTGGATTGGATTTCCTCCTCCATGGGACGTTTGTGACCCAGGGATAAAACCCACATCTCCTGTGTCTCCTGCATTGGCAGGTGGATTCTTTACTACTATGCCACTTGGGAAGCTGTAAATACATGCACAAACACAGACACATATATATGAAGTGAGGTGATATCTCATTCTGGCTTTGATTTGCATTTCCCTGATGATTAGCAATGTTGAGCATCTTTTCATATGCACGTTGGCCATCTGCATTTCTTTCAAACTATTTTAAAAGGTTATATCCGGAGCTGTCAACTCCTTGAAAAGTATTGATGTACTGAATTATATGGATTATTGTTCCAGTTTACTTATTTGAACAATGCACACACCATATATTTTATTTAAAATATTTGATTAAAAAAAAGCCTTGTCACATTTGGAGAAATAAATTAATTTCATTGAGTATTGCCTTTTTAGAGATAATTTTCTTTTCTATAGGTCTAACAATAATTACATTTCATATTGTGATCCAATCTAATAGGGTTATACTTTTATTGGGAATTTCCCTAAGATGTAATTTAACTGTCAGTAGGGGATCTATAAAAGCATAATGCAATGTGCTGTGAAGATCTTTTGTCCTATAACTATTTGTTTCTATAGAATCCTTTTAGATTTAGTACTTAACAATGAATCAGAGCTTAAACAGAGATAAAGAAAGCCAAGAACTTGCAGACTACTTGACTCAAATAATTAAATTTTGTGTACAAATAGGAGAATTGACAAAGAACATAACAGTTTATGTACCCTTAAGCCACATATTTAAGGACATTTTGGTGTACTATAGTAACATGTCAAAAACAT
>NW_011494748.1:2772443-2780052 GCF_000754665.1 Bison bison bison | reverse complement strand
GAAGACAATTTTCAAAGGCAAATGACCCATAAGCAATATCTAAATTTATGTCTTTTTTCTTGAATCTAAGACATGAAATAGTAATAGATTTAGAAGATATCTCCCCATTATCTATCTATCTATCTATCTATCTATTATCTATCTGTTGAGTAGCATCTGTCTGCATTCAGTTAAGGAGCAGAATGTATAAACTGTTTCAAAAAGAAAAAAGTTTGCTGGTTTATCACGGATAGTTACAGACTTTAAAAAATAGATAGGCTGAAATAAAGAAATTCAGGAAAAATGTTTTCATGAAATATGAAAGTGCAGGACCCCAGGGATTGTGTGAAGCAGCCACCAGTGATCCCAGCTGCCTCTGGGAACCAAAACAAATCATTTTCAAGAGCATACCCAGAGGTCCTGGAGGTTCTGTTGCCAGAGAAAGCACAGTATGCCTCGTTAAAATTGAATTTCAGGTTTACAACACTTTTCTTTGACTAACTATGTCCCAAACATTGCATAGAACACATCTATATTAGAAAGCATTTGTTGTTTTTTTGCTATTCAAATTCAACTGATTGCACTGTATTTTAATTTGCTAAATCTTGCAATTCCAGCTGAAAACTACCATGGTGATCCTTGAAGCCTATAGCTCTGCAGTGTGTAATCCACTGAAGGACATCTGGGAACTGGAGGAAGTCATCTCCAATGATCTCAGCTGGCTGCCCACAGCTGACAAGAGAGAATAATAGCTTCTCCTATTCTTTTCTGGGAAAGGCGTTTTAGGTTTTCCTCGAGGGAAGAACATGAATGGAGACAATGTGGCACTGACAATAATCAATCTGCCATGTGAGTTTACCTAGAGTAATCATAGTTCAAACACAAATCTTAATTAACCATACTTTACTACATTGACATCAATCTTAATTCTTAAGATTTAAATCTTTTATAAATATTAAATATTAGATCATTTTTCATGAGTTATTCTATTAACCTGAGGCTTAATGTATATATTTTCTACTTCTCACATTATTGGATATTTAGGTTACTTTAAAAAGTATTTCAAGTAAATGGAATTAAACATTAAGGAATTAAAAGGAAAATATTATTAGAGATGATTTTCCAAGTGAAATAAAATATAAGGTAGCCATAAGAAATAGTAATAAAACAAGAAAAGTGCAAAAAATACTTTTTTGAGTCTTCCCTGGTGGCTGAAATGGTAAAGAATCTGCCTGCAGTGTGGGAGACCTGGGTTTGATCCCCGGGTTGGGAAGAACTCCTGAAAGAGGGCCTGACAATGCACTCCAGTATGCTTACCTGGAGAATCCCTACGGACAGAGGAGCCTGGAGGGCTCAGTCCATGGGGTCGCAATGAGCTGGACATGACTGTGTGACTAGGCACAAGAACATACATGAAAACTTGGAATTTAAAATAATGAAACAATGATAAATCTTACAATGTTGTGTTAGTCGCTCAGTCATGTCGGACAGTTTGTGACCCCATGGGCTGTGGCTTGCCACACTCCTCTGTCCATAGAATTCTCCAGGCAAGAGTACTGGAGTGGGTTGCCATTTCCTTCTTCAGGGAATCTTCCCAACTCGGGAATCAAACCCGGGTCTCCTAAATTGAAGGAAGATTCTTTACCATCTGAGCCACTGGATAAAACTTACAAAGGACAGGCAAATAATGTATATAAAGGACATAGTGGAGTTGGGAAAGAATGTTAGAAAAGCTATGAAGAATTCATGGCAAACAGTGACATGACTTAATCAAGACTTTTAAAAATATGAATTCAGATGAGCTATAGAGTTAATGGTGCCAATATTTAAGTGCCAATACTATTGCAACATCGTTAATGTTTGATAGTAAATGAAATCACTAGGAATGCTTTCAGGATTAAACTATAGAGACAACCTACAAAAAGACGAGGATTTCACTTATTAACATGTAACTCTTGCCAAGAATTTAATGTCTCTGTCTCAGAACTTTATGTCTCCTCCAGTTACAGTTCCCCATAGAGAAATTTAATGCGTACAATTCTAGGCATTCTTAAGAACCTTTAGTTCAAGTTATTTCTTTGGAGAGAAAGTTCTTTTCTGATGTAACTTGAGTGGGAGCATCATAACTGTGTTTGTACCAATCAGGGGAACATGTCACTTTACCAAAAACTTATTTCCTTAATAAGTTCTTCATTCTCTGCTTCCTTGTAACTCCTAAACTTTGGTCTCAGTTTCAAAGTTACATTGCCCTTAAAAGTGCAATTCAGACTTCCCTGATGGCTCAGTGTTAAAGAACCCACCTGCCAGAGAAGGCAACATGGATTCGACCCTTGGGTGGGGAAGATCTCCCTTAGAAGGAAATGGCAGCCCACTCCAATATTCTTGGACAGAGATCCTATGGACAGAGAAGCTTGACCAGCTACAGTCCATGGGATTGCAAGAGTCAAACACTACTTAGAGATTAAAGAACAACAACAAAACTGCAATAGCTCTTATGATATTTGAAAAACTACAAACTCCCTTTCATTTCAAAGTCTGTAAAAGCTTTCCATTTGGTGGTTTCCAAACGTATCTTCCTGGACAGCATTTTTTTTTTTTTTTTTGATGGTATATATCTGGCATGGAAGACACTGATGTCAGCACATTGCTTGACCTGATAGTATGTTGCTCCTGTTGTTGTTCAGTCATTAAGTCATGTGCAACTCTTTGTGACCCCATGGATTGTAGCATACCAGGCTCTTCTGTCTTCCATTATCTCTTGGAGTTTGCTCAAATTCATATCCATTGAGTCAGTGATACTATCTCATCCTCTGCCTCCCTCTTCTCCTTTTACCTTCAATCTTTCTTAGTTAGCATCAGGATCTTTTCCAGTGAGTCATCTCATTGCATCAGGTGGCCAAAGAATTAGAGCTTCAGCTTCAGCAGCAAGACTTTCAGTATTCAGCTGGCAAAATTAGTAATTATCTGTAGGTGTTTTTTTTTTCTTTGGTAGAAATTTCATCTTTTGTTGCAAAATTGAATTGTAAAAAAAGTAAAAAAATAGACTCAGGATAGATATCCTTCTAATCTACAGTAGAAATTAATGCAATTGTAGGATTTAAAGGCTAATTTATACTTGTATGTGCGAGCTCTTTCACTTCAGTCACGTCCAACTCTTTGCAACCTTATGGACTGTAGCCGAACAAGCTCCTCTGTCCGTGGGATTCTCCAGGCAAGAAGACTGGAGTGGATTGCCATGCCTTCCTCCAGGGGATCTTCCCAACCCAGGGATCGAACTCTAACTTCCTGCATTACAGAGGGATCCTTTACCACTGAGCCACAGAGGAAGAACAATTTGTACTTATATATTATAGCTAATATTATTTGGCAATAAGTTTAAACTGTTTCATTAAGCAGTATATGATTCTACTCAATTGTGTGAAGTTTTTTAGGCAAGATTTTAAACCAGAAACACTGCTTCATTGTTGTATTCCAGTACAATGGCCAAGTCAGTATTTCTTTAAAAAAAGTCAATTGATGGATATCCAGTGATCCCTAATATTTTTATCACAGTGTTACTTAAAATTACACAGAAATGTATATCTTAACTATAAGCATAACTTTGACTTTATAGCATGTGCATTTACATTGTTAATTAAATAAAGTGGATACTGTTGTTTTGTTGAAATACAATCTGCATTTGCAATATGATATCTGCTAAAAAAAACATTCAAAATAATTGATGTAGCTCAAACTATTATATTCTATGTTTCCTCAATTCCCCTAGTATTCTCTGTTATTGTTCTTATTATCCTATCTTGTAAATTATTTATTTTCTAACTAACCCTCCTATTTATTATATCTTACTTTTAAAATCTGATGACTACATCTCTCTCTTTCAATAAATTGTTTCTACATTGTATATATATTTTTTGCATTGGTATTCTTAATATTATTTTCTATATGGACCTTAATTTTTAATCCATCAATTGCTTACCTGCACATAAGCAGAGAAAATTGTCTTCTCTTTCTTAATCTTATGCCTTAATTTCTATTTCTATGTATAACCCAGTTCATACTTCAAAAGTTGATTGACAGTTCATATTTACTGAAATTAAAATTCTTACTATTGAAGGAGATATAAATACATTTGCATATGTCCTAATTCCCTTTAAGGGAACAGATGGATGGGGAAATTGTAAAGTACTTGAATTTAACTAACAATCAATGTCATTCACATGAAACACTGTGTAGAATAAACATAGCACTTCTCATTTGATTGCACTTCTAGTGCACTTTATCATACATATCATTTATCCATGAAGATTGAGTGTGTCCTTTTACAATCACATTTGGAGAATGGGTAGATGAGAAATCAAGCTTACTCTATAAAAAATACTGTTATAGGACCCATTTGTCAACCACAATATATGATTCTTTTGTATCAATCTGTCACCATAACTTTCTTAGTGGGCTTGCAACTTCACTCATCTATCTTTATCTGCTATGAAACTTCATGTTGTGTTAGTTCTATAGAAAAATAAAATGAATGGATACTTTATGGCTTCCAATTGAAAATAAATGTTTCATGGAGAGCATTTTTCTTTTCACTGAACCAGCTGAATGACAAGCATATGACTACTTTTCTTTGTGTCTACAAATTTTTAAGAGGGAAAAACACACTAAAGCCAGTTTGGTTACTATTCAAAAGAAACTGCACCATGGTGCTAGGCATATTCTTCTTAGAGTTATATTACTCCAGTGAACACTTGGAATGAACATAGAAATCTCTAGGAAATCTGTATTGTTAGCCATGTGGTTGGAGATGGAAGGTAGCAGTAAGTTTGTGTAAAACCAGGTACCATGAGACTTCCTGAGAACTGAAGTCAATCTAATTACTTTTGTTCATTTAAACCTATTTCCTTTCTTTTTTCATATAACTGCATTTTCATTTATTCCTTTGGGATTTAAAATTTCAATTAGTCTTTAATGAATCATTTTGAATGAATAAATGATAGAACATTTTTAAGGCAAGAAAACACCAAAATTAGAATATTTTGATTATTATTTCATATATATATATAAATTTGTCATTTATTATGATAAATATTTATAAAAGTATACATTTGATTCTATGTTCTACATGAAAAAAATTATAATTATACTGATCTGATCACCCGTTTTATTATGAGCTCAACACTCATTTGTTTACTAATTATTGTTTCGACTTTCCAGTTTCTTTATATTTACTTCTGGTAAATGTTTATCTTAACTTTATGACTCTTTAGTTTAATAAAATATTTATTGTCCCAGAGAGTAACTTTTTTGGTTATTTGTTTTTCTCTTTTGTAGATTATTTTCTCAGATAAGCCATTACATAGTATTGGACAGAGTTTCCCTGTGCTACTGAGTAGGTCTTTATCAGTTACCTATTTTATAGCAGTGTGTATATGTCAGTTTATCTTCCAGTTTATCCCCCCACCTTATGTGTTGGTAACCATAAGTTTTATTTTCTACATCCCTAATTCTATTTCTGTCTTGTAGATAAATTCATTTGTACCTATATTTAGATTTCATATATAAACGATATCATATGATGTTTGTTTTTCTCTATCTGACTTAGATAACTCAATATTATAATCTCTAAGTTGCTACAAATGGCATTATTTTGTTCTTTTATATGGCTGAGTAGTATTCCATTGTATATGCGCCACATTTTCTTTATTCACTTCTCTGTTGATGGAAATTTAGGTTGCTTCCATGTCCTAGCCATTGTAAATAGTGCTTCAATGAACATTGGAGTGCTTGTATCCTTTCAAATTATGGTTCTCTTTGGAAATATGTCCTGGGATTGCTGGATCATATAGTATGGCACCCTACTCCAGTACTTTGTCTGGAAAATCCCATGGATGGAAGAGCCTGGTAGGCTGCAGTCCATGCGGTAGCTAAGAGTTGGACACGACTGAGCAACTTCACTTTCACTTTTCATTTTCATGCATTGGAGAAGGAAATGGCAACCCACGCCAGTGTTCTTGCCTGGAGAATCCCAGGGACCCGGGAGCGTAGTGGCTGCCGTCTATGGGGTGGCACAGAGTCGGACACGATTGAAGTGACTTAGCAGCAGCAGCATAGTATCTCTATTTTTAGTATTTTCAAGGAACCTCCATACAGTTTTACACGGAGGCTGTAGTTTACATAGTTTACATTCCCACCAACAGTACAAGAGGGCTCCATTTTCTCCATGCCCTCTCCACATTTATTTTTTGTAGATTTTTTTAAATTTTATTTTATTTTTAAACTTTACATAATTGTATTAGTTTTTCCAAATATCAAAATGAATCCGCCACAGGTATACATGTGTTCCCCATCCTGAACCCTCCTCCCTCCTCCCTCCCCATACCATCCCTCTGGGTCGTCCCACTGCACTAGCCCCAAGCATCCACCATCATGCATCGAACCTGGACTGGCAACTCGTTTCATACATGATATTTTACATGTTTCAATGCCATTCTCCCAAATCTTCCCACCCTCTCCCTCTCCCACAGAGTCCATAAGACTGTTCTATACATCAGTGTCTCTTTTGCTGTCTCATACACAGGGTTATTGTTACCATCTTTCTAAATTCCATATATATGCGTTAGTATACTGTATTGGTGTTTTTCCTTCTGGCTTACTTCACTCTGTATAATAGGCTCCAGTTTCATCCACCTCATTAGAACTGATTCAAATGTATTCTTTTTAATGGCTGAGTAATACTCCATTGTATATATGTACCATGGCTTTCTTATCCATTCATCTGCTGATGGACATCTAGGTTGCTTCCATGTCCTGGCTATTATAAACATTGCTGGATGAACATTGGGGTACACATGTCTCTTTCCCTTCTGGTTTCTTCAGTGTGTATGCCCAGCAGTGGGATTGCTGGATCATAAGGCAGTTGTATTTCCAGTTTTTTAAGGAATCTCCACACTGTTCTCCATAGTGGCTGTACTAGTTTGCATTACCACCAACAGTGTAAGAGGGTTCCCTTTTCTCCACACCCTCTCCAGCATTTATTATTTGTAGACTTTTGGATCACAGCCATTCTGACTGGCGTGAAATGGTACCTCATAGTGGTTTTGATTTGCATTTCTCTGATAATGTTGAGCATCTTTTCATGTGTTAGTTAGCCATCTGTATGTCTTCTTTGGAGAAATGTCTATTTAGTTCTTTGGCCCATTTTTTGATTGGGTCATTTATTTTTCTGGAGTTGAGCTGTAGGAGTTGCTTGTATATTTTTGAGATTAGTTGTTTGTCAGTTGCTTCATTTGCTATTATTTTCTCCCATTCTGAAGGCTGTATTTTCACCTTGCTAATAGTTTCCTTTGATGTGCAGAAGCTTTTAAGGTTAATTAGGTCCCATTTGTTTATTTTTGCTTTTATTTCCAATATTCTGGGAGGTCGGTCATAGAGGATCCTGCTGTGATGTATATCAGAGAGTGTTTTGCCTATGTTCTCCTCTAGGATATTTTTTGTAGATTTTTGAGACTGCTTATTCTGACCGGTGTGAGGTGATACCTAATTACAGTTTTGATTTGCATTTCTCCAGCCATTAGTGCTGCTGAGCATTTTTTCATGTGCCTTTTTGACATCTTTATGTCTTCTCTTGAGA
>NW_011494748.1:2731906-2772343 GCF_000754665.1 Bison bison bison | reverse complement strand
ATGTCTACCTAGATCTTCTATTCACCATTTTTTATTGGATTTAAAAAAAAAAATTCTGAGCTACATGCACTGTTTATATATTTTGGAAATTAATCCCTTGTCAGTTGCTTCATTTGCAAATATTTTATCTCATTCTGATAATTGTATTTTTCATCTCATTTATTTATTTATTGGTATGCAAAAGTTTTTAAGTTTAATTAGGTCTTATTTGTTTATTTATTTTTATTACTCTTGGAGGTGGATAGTAAAAGATCTTTCAAAAATTTATGTCAAAGAGTGTTTTGCTTGTGTTTTCCTTTAACTGTTTATTTTATCCAGCCTTACATTTAGATCTTTAATTCATTTGGAGTTTAATTTTGTATACAATGTTGCGGAATGTTCTAATTTCATTCTTTTATATGTAGCTCTCCAGTTTTTCCAGCACCACTTATTGAAAAGACTGCCTTTTCTCTACTGTATATTCTTGCCTCCTTGTCATAGATTAGGTCACCATAGGTGCATGGGTTTATCTCCAGATCTTCTATCCTGTTCTGTTGATCTATATTTTTGTTTTTGTGCAAGGACCATGCTGCTTTGATTACTGCACCTGTGTAATAGTGTCTGAAGGTGAAGCCAGGGAGCACGATTTCTCCAACTTCGTTTCTCTTTTCCAAGATTGCATGAGCTATTCAGAGTCTTTTGCATTTCCATAAAAATTGTAGGATTTGTTGTTGTTGTTGTTCTAATTCTGTGAAAAATGCTCTTGGTAATTTCATAGGAAGTCCACTGACTCTGTAGATTATTTTGGATAGTATAACCATTTTCACAATACCGATTCTTCCAATCCAAGAACACAGGGTATTTTTCCATATGTTTGGGTCATGTTTAATTTCTTTATTCAATATCTTATAATTTTCTGAGTACAAATATTTTGTCTCCTTAGGTAGGTTTATTCCTAGGTGTTTTATTCTTTTTGATGTGACCGTGAATGGGATTTTTTCCTTAATTTCTCTTTCTGATTTTTGTTGTCAGTTTATAGTAATTCAAGAGATTTCTGTGTTGAGTCCTGCAACTACACCGAATTCACTGATGAGCTCTAGTAGCTTTCTGGTAGTGTCTTTAGGGTTTTTTGTGTATAATATCATGTTATCTGCAAACAGTGACAGTTTAATTTCTTCATCTACAACGTGGGCTTCTTTCACTGTGTTTTTTTTCTCTGATTTCTGTGGATTGGACTTGCAAAAATACATTGAATAAAAGTAAGAGTGGATGTATTTATCTTATTCCTGATCTTAGAGGAAATACTTCCAGCTTTTCACCATTGATAATGATGTTTACTATGGTTTTGTCATATACTCCCTTTATATGTTGAGATTGTCTCCTGTTATGAACACTTTCTGCAGGTTTTTTTTTTTTTTTTTAATTGTAGGATGTTTTACTATGATACGTTGGCTTCTGCCATAAGACAACATGGATAAAACATAAGTATACATATATCAACTCTTTTTTGAGCCTCCCTCCCACCCTCTATTTCACCTCTCTAGGTCACTACAAAGCACCAGGCTGATTCACTGTGTTATGTTATATAGCAACTTTCCATTAGCTATTTTACACACTAATGTATATATTTCAATGCTACTCTATCAATTATTCCCACCCTCTCCTTTCTCTGCTGTTTCCACAAGTGCGTTCTCTGTGTCTTCAGCAGTTTTTTTTTTTTTTTTATCTTATATTAAAGCAGTGTTGAATTTTCTTGAAAGCTCTTTCTGTATCTACTGAGATGATTGTGTAGTTTTTATTCTATAATTTTTTCAAGTAGTGTATAACATGTCACACTGACTGATTTGCAAATATTGAAAAACCCCTGCATTCCTGGGATAAATCCAACTTGATTATAGTGTATGATCCTTTTAAGGTGTCATTGGATTTAATGTGTTGAGGATTGTTGTGTTTATGTTCACTAGTGATATTCACCTGTAATATTCTTTTTTTGTGTGATATCTCCCTCTGGTTTTGGTTTCACAGTGAGGGAGGCTTCACAGTGTGAGCTTGAGAATATTTCTTCCTCTACAAATTTTGATTAGATTTTCAGAAGGGTAGATATTAACTCTTTTATAAATGTTCATTAGATTCGCCTGTGAAACCATCCGGTTGTTCAAAGATTTTTAATCATAGTTTCAGTTTTAGTGCTCATGATTGGTCTGTTCATATTTTCTATTTCTTCTTGGTTCAATCTTGAAATGTTGTAACTTTTTAAGGAGTTGTCCTTTTCTTCTAGGTTGTTCATTTTTTGGCATACAGTTGTTTGTAGTAGTTTCTTAGGATCTTTCATGATATCCATTGTAACTTTTCCTTTTTCCTTTCTAATTTTATTGAGTCCTCTCACTTTTTTTCTTGATAGGTCTGGTTAAAGAATCACCAATTGTATTTATGTCCTAGAACCAGCTTTTAAGTTCATTAATCTTTGCTTCTTTTTTCTTTTGTCTATTTTTTGTATTTCTGACCTTTATGATTTATTTTCTTCTTCTAACTTTGGGTTTTGCTCATTTTTCTCTAGTTGGTTTAGTTATAAGGATAGGTTGTTGATTTGAGGTTTTTCTGTTTCTTGAAGTAAGACTGTATTATAAACTTCCCTTTTAGAATTGTTTTGCTGTGTCACATAGGTGGCAGACTTGATTTGCTGTTCAGATTAACAAAAATAAATAAATAAATAAACTCTTCCTCTGGGACAAAGTTTGGGCAGGCTTAATTTGCATCCCATCATAAAATACTGGGGTTTCCCAGATTTATGATTGTTTAGTTTTATGCAGTTCTACTCTGTGTACAGTCTGTACCCAGATTTCTATGCATTGTCCCTATTTGACTTGAGGTAAAAGGAAACTAATGACAAGATGAAGTTCATGCTACCTGCGGTGCTATGACCAAAGGTCGTTCTGTTATCTGCAGTATCCATGGTGGATACTGACTAACTTGTTAGCTTAGCAATAGGGTAAATTTTAAGGCCTTTAATTGTTTTTCATACAAAGTAGAAAATTGATGAGGAATTCTATTAGGTCAAACCTACTAAATATACTTTTGTTGAACATTTATGGTAAAAGATTTAAAAAGTATGGCCTCACTTAATCTACTATTATTATTAGTTTTTTCTTTTTCTTGTGACATTTTGACTATGGGACTAGTATAACTTTTTGTTCTTTATTTCAGACATTTTGGTTTTTTCTAACTCACTACTTGGTGTTTAACCAACTCTGAATGTTGTGTCTCTATCAGGAAGCATCCACAAGCCTCTTATCCTTATCCATAAGAGGGCAGACAGGATGAAAACAACAATCCAGAAAACTAACAAAAATGATCACATGGATCACAGCCTTCTCTAACTCAATGAAACTATGATTCATGCCATGTAGAGCCACCCAAGATGGGTGGTCATGGTGAAGAGTTCTGAAAAAATATGGTCCATTGAAGAAGGGAATGGCAAACCAATTCAGTGTTCTTGCCTTGAGACACCCCCACCCCCTCCCACATGAACAGCCTGAAAAGGCAAAGAAATATGACACTGAAATATGAACTCCCCAGGTTGGTAGGTGACCAAAATACTACTGGAGAAGAGTAGAGAAATAACTCCAGAAAAAAAGGAGAGATGGACCCAAAGCTAAAACAATGCACAGTAGTGGATATGACTGGTGATGGAAGTAAAGTCCAATGTTGTAAAGAACAATATTGCATAGGAACCTAGAATGGTAGGCCCATGAATCAAGGATAATTGGAAGTGGTCAAACAGGAGATGGCAAGAGTGAATATCATCATTTTAAGAATCAGTCAAATAAAATAGACCAGAATGGGTGAATTTAATTCAGTTGACCATTATGTCTACTACTGTGGGCAAGAATCCTGTAGAAGAAATAGAGTAGGCCTCATAGTCAACAAAAGACTTCAAAATGCAGCATTCAGTGCATTCTCAAATATGACAGACTGATATCTTTGTTTCCAAGGAAAACCATTCAATATCACAGTAATCCAAATCTATGCCCCAAGCAGTAATGCTGAAGAAGCTGAAGCTGAATGGTTCTATGATGCCTTACAAGAGCTTCTAGAACTAACACCAAAAAAAAGATGTTCGTTTCATCATAGGGGATACAAATGAAAGTAGGAAGTCAAGAGATACCTGGAATAACAAGCAAGCTTAAACTTTGAGTACAAAATGAAGCAAAACAAAGGCTAACAAAGTTTTGCCAAGATAACACACTTGTCATAGCAAACTATGACACTCTCTTCCAACAACACAAGATAACTATACACATGGACATCACCAGATGGTCAATAGCAAAAATATGATTGATTATATTCTTTGCAGCTATAGATGAGAAGCTCTATACAGTCAGCAAACACAAGACTGGAAGCTGACTGTGGCTCAGATCATGAACTCTTTATTGTCAAATTCAGACTTAAACTGAAGAAAGTAAGGAAAACCACTAGGCCATTCAGGTATGACCTAAATCAAGTCACTTATGATTATGTGACTTGTGGAAGCGACAGTGGGAGCGACAAAGAGATTTAAGGGATTAAATTTGATAGACAGAATGCTGGAAGAACTTCGGATGGAAGTTCTTGACACTTTACAGGAGGCGGTGATCAAGTCCATTCCCAAGAAAAAGAAATGCAAAAAGAAAAAATGGTTATCAGAGGAGGGCTTACAAATATCTGAGGAAAAAAAGAAGTAAAAGGCAAAGGAAAAAAGAAAAGATATACCCATTGGAATGCAAAGTTCCAACCAATAACAAGGTAAGATAAGAAAGCCTTCCTCAGGAATCAATGCAAAGAGAGGAAAACAATAGAATGAGAAAGACAAGAGAGCTCTTCAAGAAAATTATAGATACCAAGGGAAAAATTTCATGCAAAGATGGGCTCACTAAAGGACAGAAATAGTATGGACCTAACAGAAGCAGAAGATATTAAGAAGAGGTGGCAAGAATACACAGAAGAACTGTATAAAAAAGATCTTCACAACCCAGATAATCATGAAAGATGTGAAAGTGCTGCAATCAATAGGCCAACACATTTGGAAAACTCAGCAGTAGCCACAGGACTGGAAAAGGTCAGTTTTCATGCCAATCCCAAAGAAAGGCAATGCCAAAGAATGCTCAAACTACAGCACAATTGCACTCAGCTCATACACTAGTAAAGTAATGCTCAAAATTCTCCAAGCCAGGCTTTAGCAATATGTAGACTGCGAACTTCCAGATGTTCAAGCTGGTTTTAGAAAAGGCAGAGGAACCAGAGATCAAATTGGCAACATCCACTGGATCACGGAAAAAGCAAGAGAGTTCCAGAAAAACATATATTTCTGTGTTATTGACTATGCCAAAGCCTTTGACTGTGTGGATCACAATAAACTATGGAAAATTCTGAAAGAGATGGGAATACCAGACCACCTAAACTGCCTCTTGAGAAATCTATATGCAGGTCAGGAAGCAACAGTTAGAACTGGACATGGAACAACAGACTGGTTCCAAATAGGAAAAAGAGTACATCAAGGCTTATTTAACTTATATTCAGAGTACATCATGAGAAACGCTGGGCTGGAAGAAGCACAAGCTGGAATCAAGATTGCCAGGAGAAATACCAATAACCTCAGATATGCAGATGACACCACCCTTATGGCAGAAAGTGAAGAGGAACTAAAAAGCCTCTTAAGGAAAGCGAAAGAGGAGAGTGAAAATTTGGCTTAACACTCAACATTCAGAAAACGTAGATCATGGCATCTGGTCCCATCACTTCATGGGAAATAGATGGGGAAACAGTGGAAATAGTGTCAGACTTTATTTTTTTGGGCCCCCAAATCACTGCAGATGGAGACTCCAGCCATGAAATTAAAAGACACTTACTCTTTGGAAGGAAAGTTATAACCTAGGCAGCTTTTTAAAAACCGGAGACATTACTTTGCCAACAAAGGTCCATCTAGTCAAGGCTATGGTTTTTCCTGTGGTCATGTACGGATGTGAGAGTTGGACTGTGAAGAAAGCTGAGCACTGAAGAATTGATGCTTTTGAATTGTGGTGTTGGAGAAGACTCTTGAGAGTCCCTTGGACAGCAAGGAGATCCAACTAGTCCATTCTAAAGGAGATCAGTCCTGGGTGTTCATTGGAAGGACTGATATTGAAGCTGAAACTCCAATACTTTGGCTACCACATGTGAAGAGTTATTGGAAAAGACCCTGATGCTGGGAAGGATTGAGGGAAGGAGGAGAAGGGGACAACAGAGGATGAGATGGCTGGATGGCATGACCAACTCAATGGGCATGAGCTTGGGTAAACTCTGGGAGTTGGTGATGACCAGGGCAGCCTGGTGTGCTGCGATTCATGGGGTCACAAAGAGTCAGACACAACTGAGCAATTGAGCTGAATTGAACTGAACTGATGGTTTTTTCAGTAGTCATGTTTGGATGTGAGAGTTGGACCATAAAGAAAGCTGATCACTAAAGAATTGGTGCTTTTAAACTGTGATGTTGGAGAAGACTTTTTAAAGTCCCTTAGAGTGCAAGAAGATCAAACCAGTTAATCCTAAAGGAAATTAGTCCTGACTCTTCATTGGAAGGACTGATACTGAAGCTGAAGCTCCATATTTTGGCCACTTGATGAGAAGAACTGACTCACTGGAAAAGACTGAAGGCAGGAGGAGATGGGGATAATAGAGGATGAGATGTTTGGATGGCATCACTGACTTGATGGGCATGAGTTTGGTCAAGCTCTGGGTGTTGGTGATGGACAGGGAAGCCTGATGTGCCTCAGTCCATGGGGTCACAAGAGTCGGACATGAGTGAGTGACTGAACTGATGAATGAATGTTACCTCTATCTTATTTGTATTCATCTATATATTACTGCTTTTTCATACTGTCCATGCTGTTCTCTGGGGAAGAATACTGAAGTCAGTTGTCATTTCCTTCTCAAGAATTGTCTTGTTGGAAAAGACCCTGATGCTGGGAAAAACTGAAGGCAAAAGGAGAAGGAGAGGTGGAGTTTGAGATGATTAGAAAACATCATTGACTCAGTAGACATGCATTTGTACAAACTCCAGGAGATAGTGGAGGACAGAGGAGCCTGGCATGCTGCAGTCCATTGGGTCACAAAGTTAGACAAGACTTAAGGACTGAAAAACACAAATAGCAACAAATATATCACTGTGATTTTTAAACATTTTTCATGATTTTTGTAGCAATAGCTATCATAGAAAAATTAGAAAGCATAATGAAAATTTAAAGAATATAATATTTAAATATTACCACAAGGTGAAATCAATATTAATGTATGTGTATATATATTTATATAGTTTATCTTTTTTTAAAAAAACATTATTGTCATCTTTACTCACATGCAATTCTGTATTGTTATATAGCCCTGAATTTAACAGTATCTTTCTCAACAGGTGATAATAGGAAATATCTAGGTCCTCTGGGAGTCTTCTTATAGAATAGGTAGCTAGGAAGCAGTTTTTTCTGATGAAGAAAGTTTGTAAGTAAGCTTTGCTGAATACAAAAAAGAAAACACAAAATTTTGGAAGAAATGGTCATTCTGAATTCAGTGTATTTCCTTTTACTCTGATTTTTCCCTACTCTCATCCTGCATGGTTTCATCCTCCTAATGAACACAACATAGAAACTGTTAATATAAAAAAAAAAATTGTCAAACAAATATGTGAAAACATTTTTGACCTTATCCTAATTGATATGAATATAATTGGGGACAAAAAGATTCTAATCAGTTATAGAATATACCACAGCAAAATTTTGTAATTTACAATGCTTAAACATGTTAGCAACAATGGTAAGATTTGTCCAATCAGTAATATGATGTGTAGTGAAAGCATGTAAGCAGAAGCACCTCAGTCCCATGATTGGTTGAGATGATGCCACTGGGAATAATGGCAATATCCATCAGAACTATGAATATGAAGATCTGCTTCAAATAAAGAGGTGAGAGTTGAACAGGACCAACTTTCCTGGAAAAAAAAAAAACAAACTATTTTAGAAAAACAGCAATTTGGATACCCTGGAGACTGAGCAAAACATACAGAAACAGGAAGAGAATTGGTATTTGGAAGTCAAAATGCAAAAGAATATAAAAGAGAAGTTTGTATGAAAATTAGCCATTGATAAGGCAACTTAATTGGAGAAAAAAAGATAGTCTTTTCAAGAAATATATCTAGCTGCAAAAGATAAATTCACAGCCTTACCTTCTACCATACAAAAAATCAACTTCAAATAAATCATACACCTCAATCTGGGAGCTTTAAGTAGCAATATTTTAGAATAAATGCTAGCAGAAAATCTTTGGGACCATGGATTGTGCAAAAAGGTTTTGATAAGACACCAAAATCATGATCTATAGAAGAAAATTTGACAATGCTTCATCATATTAGTTTTTACTTCCAAAATCTCCATTCAGGAAATGAAAAGATAAACCACAGATGGTTTCTTCTCCTCCCTACTTTGATTTTCTTCCCCAGTTTTCTTGCCTAGAAACTGAGTGACTTTCTTATTTAAGAATGTTTTCTGAAGGTTTACTTCCCACTCAATATCTGATTGTACTCATGTGAGAGACCCAACTCCCAGCATCTAGTTCAGGCAAGAAAATTTGTATATTATTATAAATGTGATAACTGTGAGACATTATTCAGTTGCTGACTTAAGTTTCTAAGTTTTGGGTTTTTAAAAATATACCATAAAATAAGTGGCAACTTTTAGAATGTAACATTAAAAACAGCTTGCACACTGATATTTGGCTATATTTGTTTTACCATAAAAATTAATGTATGAAGTAAATATATGTACACATATAATCATGTTTTGGTACATACCTATTCAAATTCCATTGAAGATATAGAATTATATATTAATATAATCAACTGTTTATCTTAATTTATGAAATATTCATTTAGAGGGAAAAATAAGAGATTTTTCTTAAGGTGTTGTTGTTCAGTCGGTAAGTCATGTCTAACTTTTTGTGACCCCATGAACTCGAGCACTCCAGGTTTCCCTGTCCTTTACTGTGTCCCAGAGTTTGCTTGAACTCTTGTCCTTTCAATTAGTGATGCCATCCAATCATTGCATCCTCTGTTGACCCCTACTTGTCTTGCCTTCGATCTTTCCCAGGAGCAGGGGCTTTTCCAATGAGTGGGCACTCGGCATCAGGTAGCCAAAGCGTTAGAGCTTCACCTTCAGCATAAGTCCTTCCAATGAATATTCAGGGCTGATTTCCTTTGGGATTGACTGGTTTGATCTCCTTGTTGTCCAAGGACTCTCAAGAGTCTTATCCAGCAACAGAATTTAAAAGCATCAATTCTCCAGCACTCAGCCTTCTATATGATTCCACTCTCACATACATACATGACTACTAGAAAAAACATAGCTTTGACTAGGTGGACCTTTTTTGGCAAGTAATGTAATGTCTCTTCTTTTTAATACACTGTCTGGGTTTGTCATAGCTTTTCTTCCAAGCTACAAGCGTCTTTTAATGTCATGGCTGCAGTCACCATTTGCAGTGATTTTGGAGTCCCCTAAAATAATGTAACTTACTGTTTCCATTGTTTCCCCATCTATTTGCCATGAAATGATGGGGCCAGATGCCATGATCTTGGTTTTCTGAATGTTGAGTTTTAACTCAACTTTTTCACTCTCCTCTTTCACTTTCATGAAGAGGCTCTTTAGTTCTTCTTTGCTTTCTGACACAAGGGTGGTGTCATCTGTGTATCTGAGATTATTGATATTTTTCCTGGCAATATTGATTCCAGCTTGTGCTTCATCCATCCTGGCATTCCCCATCATGTACTCTGCATGTAAGTTAAATAATCAGGGTGACAGTATACAGCTTTGATGTACTCCTTATCTGATTTGTAACCAGTCTGTTGTTTCATATCCAGTTCTAACTGTTGCTTCTTGATCTGAATCCTGATTTCTCAGGAGGCAGGTAAGGTGGTCTGGTATTCCCATCTCTTTAAGAGTGTTCCACTGTTTGTTGCGATCCACAGAGTCAAAGGATTTGGTGTAGTCAATGAAACAAAAGTAGATGTTTCTCTGGGAACTCTCTTGCTTTTTTGATGATCCAGCAGATGTTGGTAATTTTATCTCTGGCTCTTCTGCCTTTTCTAAACCCAGCTTGAACATCTGGAAGTTCACAGTTGATGTACTGTTGAAGCCTGGAGTGGAGAATTTTGAGCATTACACTAGCATTTGCTAGTGTGTGAGGTGAGTGCAATTGTGCAGTAGTTTGAACATTCTTTGGCATTGCCTTTCTTTGGGATTGGAATGAAAACTGACCTTTTCCAGTCCTGTGGCCACTGCTGAGTTTTCCAAATTTGCTGGCATATGGAGTGCAGCACTTTCACAGCATCATCTTTCAGGATTTGAAATAGCTCAACTGGAATTCCATTACCTCCACTAGCTTTTTCTCATAATGATGCTTCCTAAGGCCCACTGTTCTTCTCATTCTAGGATGTCTGGCTCTAGATGAGTGATCACAACATCATGGTTATCTGGGTCACGAAGATCTTATTTGCATAGATCTTTGTGTATTCTTGCCACCTTTTAATATTTTCTGCTTCTGTTAGGTCCATACAATTTCTGTCCTTTATTGTGTTCATCTTTGCATGAAATGTTCCCTTGGTATCTCTAATTTTCTTGAAGAGATCTATAGTCTTTCCCATTCTATTGTTTTCCTCTATTTATTTGCATTTGTCTCTGAAAAAGGCTTTCTTATCTTGTTCACTCTGGTTAACTGACTGAAAACAATGCACAAAACCATTAAATTTCTCTCATACAGTGCTAATTAAAACCACTAGGAACAAGACACCAAACAATGTGATTAGGCAGGTTCTAGTATTGATATCAACTGTGCTCTTGGAATCAGCCTCATGTTTAAATCCAATAGACTGTCAAGGTTTAGGTGACTTTCCCCTTAAGTTTCTGTATTGCCCTTGTATTGTAGTTGTTCTGTATTGTAGTTTTTCCCAGGAATTAGCCCACTTATAGTAGAATTATTAAACAATTTTACCTACTACATCTTGACCTACAAAGAGAAAGACTAGAACAATTCCATCCTCTATAATAGACCTGGTTAGTGAGTTAAACCTGACATGAATGATCTGAGATAGCAGCAATACCTTTTTCAGATTGGGTCTGGACAAATTTTGTAATCGCCTTTCTTTTTGCATGGCTTCCATTCTTGAAATATCTGCCTAAAATGCACACAGAAATAATGAGTCAGGTATACCTCCAGAAGTTCTTCTGAGTAACAAGGGTAGTTTCATTTTAAAGTAATATCTGTATTCATCTGAGGTTTACATGATTTACTGGTGGTGTTTTCTTTTATGCTTGAAGATCACTTATAAACTCTAATGTATAAGTTATTGTGTTTTCAAGACTAGATTAATATCTGGCTTCTACACAGAAAGTATAATTTCCAACGGTACATCTGTTAGTTATCGGGAAAAAAAAGTGCTGTTAAAATTGTTGGGGATTTCCAAATGTGACTTATATTAATCAAGGTGACCTTGACATAAACTTTAGGGTTTCATATTCAGTTTGAATAATTGATTCTAATCTTTGTTTTTGAGGAGACTTAGTTAAGGGAGACAGCACAATCTGTACTGTTAGTGTATACTACCAACTGGGAGCAATTCTTCTGCCTCAAAGAAAGTCTGACTAATACTTTCAGAAATGGAAACTTAGGAATGTGGAAAGGTACTTACATGTGTTTTGTGTTGGAAGTGCAGTGTCTGGGCTCTTCAGTAGCTGTTTTTGGTAGATTTCTACTTAGGGATAAGGAGAATGCAATCAAATCATGATGAGAACTGTTTGGTCAGTGATGGCCAACACAGCAGTACTGAATTCAAGTTTCTTATAATATTTTAGGAAATCAGCAATAGAGTATTAAAAAATATTATTGGAGTATAGTTGATTTACAATGTATAAGTTTCATGTGTACAGAAAAATTACTCAGTTATACATATACATATATGTATAACCAAAATTATTTCCCCTTATAGACCATTACAGAATGTTGAGTAGAGTTCTCGTGTTATACAGTAGGTTCTTATCATTTACCTATTTTGTATATGGGCTTCCCTGGTGACTGAGCAGTAAAGAAGCCACCTGCAATGCAGTAGCTGAAGGACCTGGGTTCAATCCCTCAGTTGGAAGATACCCTGGGAGGAAATGGAAACTCACCCCAGTATTCTTTTTGCCTGGAGAATTCCATGGACAGAGGAGCATGGTGGGCTATAGTCCATGGGGTCGCAAAGAGTCAGACATGACTGAAGCAACTTAGCAGTGACAGCTTTTTATATATAGAAGTATACATATGTCAATCCCAGTCTCCCAAGTTGTTCCTCTTCTTATACTCTAGTAACCATAAGTTTGCTTTCTACATCTGTGACTTTACTTCTGTTTTGTAAAAAAGTTCATTTGTATTATGTGCTGTGTGCCATGCTTAGTTGATCAGTTGTGTCTGACTCTGCGACGCCATGAACTGCAGACTGTCAGGCTCCTCTGTCCATGGGGATTCTCCAGGCAAGGATACCGGAGTGGGTTGCCATGTCCTCCTCCAGGGGATATTTCAAATCCAGATGTCCCATATTGAAGGCAGATTTTTTTTACCATCTGAGCCACCTGTGAAGCCCAGAGTTTTAGCTAAGACAGTGAAATTTGGAGTTGGGTAGGACAGGGTAAGGCTCTAAATCATGCCGAGGGTTATGGAGTAAGAGGATGAAGACAGGGCAGCTATTTCCCGGTGATTGTTGTGTTTCCCTCTCCATACTATCAGCCCACACTTCTGTCCCTACTACTGCCCTCCAGGGACTGGAGTTAGAATCTAGATGGGCCCCTGACCACACACGTCACTGGGTTAGGTGGTGGAATCGACAGGGCGTTTTTGTTCGTTAAGAAGGTTCCAGTGGGCTCTTGTGAAAAGATAGATTATTACTAAGAACAAATCCTCCCATTTCTTTAAATGTTTGTGATATTACTTTCCAGGTGCCAAAGTTTTTATTGTCCTATACTATTAATCGGAGAAGACAATGGCACCCCACTCCAGTACTTTTGCCTAGAAAATCCCATGGACGGAGGAGCCTGGTAGGCTGCAGTTCATGGGGTGGCTAGAGTCGGACACGACTGAGTGACTTCACTTTCACTTTTCACTTTCATACATTGGAGAAGGAAATGGCAACCCACTCCAGTGTTTTTGCCTGGAGAATCCCAGGGACGGGGGAGCCTGGTGGGCTGCCGTCTATGGGGTCACACAGAGTCGGACACAACTGAAGCGATGCAGCAGCAGCAGCAGCATACTATTAATACCACAAAAATTTTCTCATTACAGGAAAGTTAATATTATGTTTAAAAATTCATCTCAGACCTACCTCCTTAATTTGAAATGGTCAGATGCAAAAGGCATGAAGGTGTATGTTATACATACAGAAAGCCTTTATGGCCCACAAGTTTACCTACATTGGATACTGGAATAGGCCTGGTTGACAATGTAGTTAACTCAGTGGTCAATATCCTTATGATTGGGGTCCTGTCAATTCAAGAACGTAATCTAGACAGCTGATCCAGAATTAAGTTGAATCCTCTAGGCTCACATTTTACCTTGATGACACCTGGAGATTGTAGCAATCAGGCTGGACTGGGGTTGGTCTTAAAGAAAGAAGTGTGATCCAGAAATGCTCAGGGCAGAATTCTACATTCTCTAAAATTCTCTATAGCCTCTATCCATTTTGTCCTCATTGCTAACCACATATTGGCCAAAAAGAGATCTCTTATTGGGACAGTCACATATAATTACCAACCTGACTTTCTAAAATATATGTGCCAAGAGGAGGTGATGGAAAGGGAAAGAGAATCAGAAATGCTCTTGAGTCCATTTGTAGGAGGCTTTTCAAAATACTGAGGTGCCCATGGAATATATCTTCAATTCAGTTCAGTTCAGTCACTCAGTCGTGTCCAACTCTTTGTGACCCCATGAACTGCAGCACACCAAGCCTCCCTGTCCAACACCAACTCCCAGAGTCTACCCAAACCCATGTCCATCAAGTTGGTGATTCCATCCAACCATCTCATCCTCTGTCATCCCCTTCTCCTCCTGTCCTCAATCTTTCCCAGCATCAGGGTCTTTTCCAATGAGTCAGCTCTTCACATTAGGTGGCCAAAGTATTGGAGTTTCAGCTTCAATATCAGTCCTTCCAATGAACACTCAGGACTGATCTCCTTTATGATGGACTTGTTGGATCTCTTTGCAGTCTAAGCAACTGTCAAGAGTCCTCTTCAACACCACAGTTCAAAAGCATCAATTCTTCAGTGCTCAGCTTTCTTTATAGTCCAACTCTCACATCCATACCTGACTACTGGAAAAATCATAACCTTGACTAGATGGACCTTTGTTGGCAAAGTAATGTCTCTGCTTTTGAATATGCTATCTAGGTTGGTCATAACTTTCCTTCCAAGGAATAAGTGTCTTTTATTTTCATGGCTGCAATCACCATCTGCAGTGATTTTGGACCCCAGAAAAATAAAGTCTGACACTGTTTCCACTGTTTCCCCATCTATTTCCCATGAAGTGATGGGACCAGATGCCATGACCTTAGTTTTCTGAATGTTGACATACTCCTTTTCCTATTTGGAACCAGTCTGTTGGAATGTGTCTAGGGAATGAGAAAAGTCAGATATCTTGATTATCATCCCATTGTTAAATGCTTCATGATAAGAGGCACTCTGTTACATGAAAATGATTAGGAAAGCTGAAAATATTTTGCATATTACTAGAGCTAAAGTGATGTGGCAAGAGTCAGCTGAGAAGAATGAAAGTGTCCTCAATCTATGAGTAATACATTACAATACTACTTTATGAGATGAACTACTTTTAAATTAATCTTTTATCTTTGTGTTCTTTTTTCATCTCTGTCTCCATTTATATATATATATACACACACACACACACATACATTCCAATGATAAAACTGAAATGAAAAAAATGTGTTGACAGCTGAGATAGATATGTGCATGTAAATTCTTTATGCAGAAGAGAAATAATTGATCAAAATTTCCTTTGAAGCAGTGTGATTGATCATATAAAAGATACTTGGTTACCTGCCTACAATGCAGGAGATGTGACTTTGATCCCAGGAGGGGAAGATTCCTTGCAGAAAGGCATGGTAACCTACTCCAGTATTCTTGCCTGGAGAATCCCACAGAGAAGCCTGGAGAGTGACTGTCCATGGGTCACAAGGAGTTGGACACGACTGAGTGACTTTCACTTTCACTTGGTTACAAGTTAGATTCAAATAAATATTCAAAACTTTATTGGCTTTACAATATTCTATTGGTCAAGAAGGCAAATATTTAAATCTTTACATTTAGCCATTTAATATCATATATTTTGGGGTTACATTAAATATATTTCACAACCAGCACTGCAAAGCAGAGAGACCAATAAAAGGGACACAATGATCATTCACAATTGATACCAGCTATGAAAAACAAGTCAGCTGTACTGGTGAGCATTAGCTCATATGCATTCAAGATAGCCAGAAAATACTCATTTATGTAGACACAATTATCTGGTAATTTGGAATGATGATTTGCTTCACTGATGAAACTTAAAAATCAATCTGATGGAAACTATTTTTAGCATGCCAGAAATATTCATGGCAAAATGTCATTAGTATGATGTACTTGATGGCACTGAAATTTAGGAGCTTGATGATACAGGGAAATAACCCTTCAGATGATATTTTCATTCTTACTAATGATCTAATATGACCCAGAGCATGATTTCTTTTTAGATTGATTTTACTTTATCTTAGATTCTTTCTTACTTGCAAAGGGCTGTCTCATTGAAAATAGTGTGCATATGTTTGAACTTAAAGCAAAATATTTAATGCATTCTAATCAAAGCTTTCATATTGTTGTAATATTTTCATAATAAAAAGTCATTAGGTGGAAAAAATACTCAAAATTGCATTTTCAATTTAGGCAATTGGACATGAAAAGAATTTACAATGTGTAAAGATGGGAAAGAGTCATAGATCTTTAGAAAGTCTTAAATCTTTTGCAAATTTGTATTAAAATAGTAACTAATGTGGTAGTATGTGAACAACATATTTTATTGTCACTTGTGTTGAAAAAAATGCATTTTAATAAATAGCACAATAAGAATACTGGGATCACATGTAAAATCAATAAAGTATTCAGATATTTATAAAGAGATCTAGAATAAAAGATAATAATAATAGAAGTTAGTTTCTGCCACTCTGGCTCTGGCAGTCATTAAATAGCAAGTCGTATGTAAACATGCAAATTACCTATCAGGCTCTTATGCACAGCTTTTGTACATGGACTGCTAGTAAATTCAGAGAACCACCAAAAGGATTCAGGGAATGTATGTATAAAAGTGCAAAAATACTTTGAATATTTTTACATGAATAATGTGTCTTTTGCATTGTGAAACAGGTTTTATAGTGGAGGAAAATATGATTTTTCTATTCTATAGATATACATATTTGCATATCTTTATCATCAGAAATGTATCCTTAGATGTTTGATTGTAGGTATTTTACTGGATAAAACTGGATAAAACACCACTGCTGTTTTAAATGTCATTTCATTATTAAGTTTAAAGTCATAAGAAATTTCTTCTTGTTTAAAATTTACATCCTTAGACAAATTAAAATATCTTAATGATTTCATATTTTTTTTCCTAATTTTCTTTGTTGAAAAAAATTTTCCACATGTGTTTCATAAATGAATTTTCTAAAATTAATCCTGACAAGTATGTCTAGGAAAGCTATTGATAAGATTTAGTATCATGAAATAATATCCCTGAATTGAGTTCAAATGTTTGTCCTTGACCATTGAGGTTGCTGTGTGACCTTGGACAAAAATCATTTAATTGGTATTTTTCTAATTATTGTCACTTTTTATATAAGGGAATATATCATGATATATCTAAACTTCTATTCTTTTTAATTCTAAATCATGAGTGCATATTAAATGGTTAACAACCTCTTTAGAGTTATGGTTTAAATATAACATTATTTCAATAACAGTTAAATTATCTATCTTGACCTAAAATACATTTGCATTACATAAAAGTAGTAAGGCAATAAAAAGGGTAATTCCACCTTCCATGTACCTGGCAATTTTTTTTTTTTTTTTATTCTTTGAAGTTAGAGAAATCACAAATGGAGCTCCAAACCAAGACCCAGGTATGATCTTTCCACATGATTGAAATTTCTCAGCTAGTTGACTAGTCATAAGAATGATCCCATGATTCCTAAGTAATGTATATATTGTAACATCTTTGAATGCCATTAGACAGATATGCCTATGATATTTTAAATCAATTGATCTTCTGGGTTTCTTCCAAAACAATTCTGCTTTGAAACTTCCTTGAATATGTGGAACAGCACACCAGGATTTGTCCTGCAGTTACTCATTTAGTCATTCTAAATTTTATCACCCATGGAAACAGTCACCTGTTCCGATCTGTGAGTTTCCATCCAGATTTACAACTAATACAGCAAATATTTGTTGTTGTTCAGTCACTAAATTGGGTCCAACTTTTTGTTATTCCATGGACTGCAGCCCCCCTGGCTCTTCTGTCCTCCACTATCACCTGGAGTTTGCTCAGATGCATGTCCATTGAGTCAGTGATGATATCTAACCATCTCATCCTCTGCACCTCTTTTTCCTTTTACCTTTAGTATTTCCCAGCATTAGGATCTTTTCCAATGAGTCATCTCTTCACATAAGGTAGCCAAAGTATTGGAGTTTCAGCATCAGTCCTTTCAATGAGTATTATGGTTGATTTCCGTTATGGTTGACTGGTTCGGTCTCCTTGACATTCGAGGTACTCTCAAGAGTCTTATCCAGCACAGTTCCAAAGCATTGATTCTTCAGCATTCAACTTTCTACATATGATCACTGGAAAAACCATAGCTTTGACTATATGGACATTTTTTGGACATTTTTTAATACGCTGTCTAGATTTTTCCTGGCTTTCCTTCCAAAGAGCAGAATTTTTTTTAAATTTCATGGCTGCAGTCACTGTTCCCAGTGATTTTGGAGCCCAAGGAGATCAAATCTGTCATTGCTTCCACTTTTTATCCATCTATTTGCCATAAAGTAATAGGACCCATTACTTCATGGAATCCACAATCTTAGATTTTGAATGTTGAGTTTTAAGCCAGTTTTTTTTCACTCTCTTCTTTCACTCTCATCAGGAGGCTCTTTCCTTCCTGTTCACTTTCTGCCATTGGAGTCATATCATCTGTATATCTGAGACTGTTGTATTTCTCCTGGCAATTCCAGCTTGTGATTTATCCAGCCCAGCATTTTGTATGATGTACTCTGTATTAAGTTAAATAAGCAGAGTAACAATGTAGAGGCTTGTCATAATCCTTTCCCATTTTTGAACCAGTTTGTTGTTCCATGTCCAATTCTAATTGTTGCTTCTTGACCTGCATATATGTTTCTTGAGAGATAGGTAAGGTTGTCTGATATCCCATCTCTTTAAGAATTGTTGACAGTTTATTGTGATCCACACAGTCAAATAATTTAGTGTGGTCTATTAAACAGAAGTAGATTTTTTCTGGAATTCCTTTGCTTCTTCTGTGATTCAACAAATGTTAGCAATGTGATTTTTGGTTCCTCTGCCATTTACAAACCCAGCTTGTATATTTGAAAGTTTGCCATTCATGAACTGTTGAAGCCTAGCTTGAAGGATTTTGAGAATTACCTTGCTAGCCTGCAAAATGAGTGCAATTGTATAGTAGTTTGAACATCCTTTGTCATTGCTCTTCTTTGGGATTGGAATGAAAACTGACCTTTTTCCAGCCCTGTGACCACTGCTGAGTTTTCTAAATTTGGTAGCATATAGAGCGCAGCACTATAACAGCATCATCTTTTACATTTTTAAGTATCTTAGCTGGAATTCCATCACCTCCATAGCTTTTTCCATAGTAATGCTTCTTAAGGCCCACTTGACTTCACACTCCAGGATGTCTGGCCCTAGGTGAATGACTGCACCATCGTGGATTTCCAGGCCATTAAAACCTTTCTTGTATAGTTCTTCTGTGTTTTCTTGCCACCTCTTCTTAATCTTTTCTGCTTCTATTTCAAGTTATCTTGAAGAGATCTCTAGTTTTTACCATTCTACTATTTTACTCTATTTCTTTGCTTTATTCTCTTAAAAAGGTTTTATTATCATTCTTAGCTATTCTTTGGGACTCTATATTCAGTTGAGTATATCTGTATCTTTTCCCCTTGTCTTTCACTTCTCTTCTTTCCTCAGCTATTTATGAAGCCTTCTCAGAGAACTACTTTGCTTTCTTGCATTTTTTTTTCTTTGGGATGTTTTCAGTCAACACCTCCTGTCCAATGTTACAAACCTCCACCCATACTTGTTCAGGGACTCTGTCTACCAAATCTAATCCCTTGAATCTATTCATCATTTCCACTGTATTCACCATTTCCACTGTATCATTTCCACATAAGGTATTTGATTCAGGTCATACCTGAATGAACTAGTGGTTTCCCCTACTTTCTTCAACTTAAACCTGAATTTTGCAATAAGGAGCTCATGATCTGAGTCACAGTCAGCTCCAGGTCTTGTTTTTGCTGACTATATAGAACTTCTCTATCTCTGGCTGCAAAAAACATAATCAATGTGATCATCTGGTGATATTCACGTATATCTGGGGTTGTAGGAAATGTGTGTTTGCTGTGACCAGCATGTTCTTTTGATAAAACTTTGTTAGTTTTTGCCTTGCTTTATTTTGTATTCCAAGGCCAAACTTGACTGTTGTTCTGAGTATCTCTTGACTTTCTACTTTTGCATTCCAATCCCTTATGATTGGTGTTCATTCTAGAAGGTGTTGTAGATCTCCATAGAATTTGTCAACTTTAGCTTTTTTGGCAACAGTGTTTGGAGCATAGACTTAAATAACTGTAATGTTGAATGGCTTGCCTTGGAAACAAACAGATCATTCTGTCATTATTGAGATTACACCATAGTATGACATTTTTAACTCTTTGGCTGGCTCTGAGGACTGCTCCATTTCTTCTAAGAGGTTCTTGTCCATGGTAGTAGATATAATGGTCATGAATTATTTGCCATTCCCATCCATTTTAGTTCACTGATTCCTAAGATGTTGGCATTTACTCTTGACATCTTCTGCTTGATCATGTCTAATTTACCTTGATTCATAGATCTAACATTCTCCTTCCCTAAGCAGTATTTTCCTTACAGCATCAGACTTTACCTTCTCTTCCAGACATATCTACAACTGAGCATCATTTCCACTTTGGCCCTGTCACTTCATTCTTTCTGAAGCTATTAATAATTACCTTCGTCTCTTCCCCAGTAGCATATTGCACACCTTCTGACCTGTGGGGAGGGAGGGGGGTTGTGGAATCTTCCAGTGTCATAACTTTTTGCCTTTTCATATGCTCATGTGATTCTCAAGGAAAGAATACTGGAGTATATTACCCTTTCCTCCTCCAGTGGACTATGTTTTGTCAGATCTCTTCACTATGACCTGCTTATTTTAGGTGGCCCTGTATGTCATGGCTCGTAGCTTCAGTGAGTTTTGCAAGCCCCTTTGCCATGACAAGGTTGTGATCCATGAAGGGGACAACTAACATATCTAGCCACATAATTCACCACTCCAGTCAACTAATATATGTGATCTTATGTTGCTGCTATGATTACTGTCAACCTTAAAATATATTTATACTAATTTTTTTATTTGGAACCAGTTTTCTATCCTAAAGTTCTAAAATTAGCCATCAGTAAAAGCCTAGGACCTTAGCTTTGTAATAATTTATTCAATGTCAGTCTTCTTATATAGATATTATTATCACCTTGATTAAATAAGCAGTATTCAGGTCTCTGAATATTTAGTTGTATTTTCCAAAAACCTATGATGTATTATTTACTATTTATTGTTTTACATATAAATACTGTATATTTGTAATAATTATCACAATATATTTATATTTGATGATTGCTTGCATATAGGGATTATATTTATACAGGGGAAGTTGATAAGAAATTAATATATAATTTGGAAGAGGATAAAAATACTAGAAATTTTAGAAGAATATTAATGATTTTGTAGTTCAACCCTGCTATTTTAGGAAACAATCAAGGCCCACCAATTGTATAGCTAGATTGTAGCAGAATTGGGAATTAGACACAGCTCAACAATTTTCTTTCCAGTATTTCACAATCACAATGCTGTCTAACATGTCATATGTTACAAGTTTCTATGTTCATCTGTGACAGCAGTGTAATGACACTTCCTATTTTTAGTTTGTTAGGAATAAATAATCCAAATCTATCACATGACAGCATTTTCTATTGAATCTGTGAAATAACAGACTTGCACTGCCTTTCTGGAGGAAGGCAGCAAGTACAGTTTCTCAATGTCATGCCCTGAGTTCAAGCATTTGAGACAATCTTTGTTGTTTGTCTATGTGCTACTGTGGCCAATATCAGAAGCTTGATGCTCATGTGGTCCAATTAACTGCATGTTGTTCTTCAACTGCTGATAGTCTAGTTGATTTATTTCTTTTCAGGTTGATATCTTTATATAAACATTTTTAAAAAGATCTCTTTTATAGTAAGCTTTTGTTTCAGAAGCATATTGTATTTAGCATTAATTGCTTTTATTTTAAAGGAATACATGAAAATATTATCATGAAGTAACTGAAAGAGAATTAAAATATTTTGAATGTTGAATCATTATAATATGTGAAGTTAGATATGTAGATTTGAGAGGTTCTCTCATCTTTTAATTTGGTGCCATCGTATCTCTGGAATTTGTACTGGTCAAAACATCATTAATAGAGACAATAACATGTACATTTTTCAAATGATAATATTTTTAATTAATTAAAAATTTTATTCATAAAGGGCAATGTGTTTTGTTTTTATGGAGAATAAAAGAAATCACAATTTATATATAATAAGATTTTATACATAAATGAGCCTGAAAACCTCACAAAAAGAACTAAAACTGTAAATTTGTTATTTAAGAGAAAAAACTCATTGGAAAAGACTCTGATGCTGGGAGGCATTGAGGGCAGGAGGAGAAGGGGATGACAGAGGATGAGATGGCTGGATGGCATCACTGACTCGATGGACGTGAGTCTGAGTGAACTCTGGGAGTTGGTGTTGGACAGGGAGGCCTGGCGTGCTGCAATTCAAGGGGTCCCAAAGAGTCGGACATGACTGAGTGAATGAACTGAACTGAACTGAAGAGAAAAAAACATTGGGGAAAATGAAAAACATATTAAAAATACTCTTTTTAAAATGTTATATGGGAATGAATATCAATTTCCTCATAATGGGAATGCACATCCTGAATAAATTATAGATATCTTAGAAATCTTCAAATAGTTTTTTAAAAAACCTATGTATTTGTTTTTTTCCATAGAATTCCAACAAATTTATCAGCACCAAACTAGTAAGTACATGGATATTACCGAGGCAGTATGAGGATCCTATACAGATAAATTTTGGATTAAAAATATAATATCTTTCAGTTGAGAGATTATGTAATATCCATAATCTTCAAATTACAAAACAACAAGAGAATAAACACTAAATAGAAATATATAGGTATAATTTATAGAGGTTCAAAAAATCACACATTATTAAAAATCTGATCATTATAACCCTCATTAATACAGATTTTTTAAAAGCTTAAAAGTTAGTAATCATAGTATCAGATCAGATCAGATCAGTCCCTCAGTCGTGTCCGACTCTATGCGACCCCATGAATCGCAGCATGCCAGGCCTCCCTGTCCATTACCAACTCCCGGAGTTCACTGAGCCTCATGTTCATCGAGTCAGTGATGTCATCCAGGCATCTCATCCTCTGTCATCCCCTTCTCCTCCTGCCCTCAATCCCTTCCAGCATCAGAGTCTTTTCCAATGAGTCAACTCTTCCCATGAGGTAGCCAAAGTGTTGGAGTTTCAGCTTTAGCATCATTCCTTCCAAAGAAATCCCAGGGCTGATCTCCTTCAGAATGGATTGGTTGGATCTCCTTGCAGTCCAAGGGACTCTCAAGAGTCTTCTCCAACACCACAGTTCAAAAGCATCAATTCTTTGGCACTCAGCCTTCTTCACAGTCCAACTCTCACATCCATACATGACCACAGGAAAAACCATAGCCTTGACTAGACGAACCTTTGTTGGCAAAGTAATGTCTCTGCTTTTGAATATGCTATCTAGGATGGTCATAACTTTCCTTCCAAGAAGTAAGCGTCTTTTAATTTGATGGCTGCAGTCACCATCTGCAGTGATTTTGGAGGCCAGAAAAATAAAGTCTGACAGTGTTTCCACTGTTTCCCCATCTATTTCCCATGAAGTAATGGGACTGCATGCCATGATCTTCGTTTTCTGAATGTTGAGTTTTAAGCCAACTTTTTCACTCTCCTCTTTCACTTTCTTCAAGAGATTTTTTAGTTCCTCTTCACATTCTGCCATAAGGGTGGTGTCATCTGCATATCTCAGGTTATTGATATTTCTCCCTGCAATCTTGATTCCAGCTTGTGTTTTTTCCAGTCCAGCATGTCTCATGATGTACTCTGTATATAAATTAAATAAACAGGGTGACAATATACAGCCTTGATGTGCTCCTTTTCCTATCTGGAACCAGTGTTGTTCCATGTTCTAACTGTTGCTTCCTGATCTGCATACAGATTTCTCAAGAGACAGGTCATGTGGTCTGGTATTCCCATCTTTTTCAGAATTTCCCACAGTTTATTGTGATCCACACAGTACAGGGCTTTGACATAGTCAATAAAGCATAAATAGATGTTTTTCTGGAACTCTCTTGCTTTTTCCATGTTCCAGCGGATGTTGGCAATTTGATCTCTGGTTCCTCTGCCTTTTCTAAAACGAGCTTGAACATCAGGAAGTTCACGGTTCACATATTGCTGAAGCCTGGCTTGGAGAATTTTGAGCATTACTTTACTAGCCTGTGAGATGAGTGCAATTGTGCGGTAGTTTCAGCATTCTTTGGCATTGCCTTTCTTTGGGATTGGAATGAAAACTGACCTTTTCCAGTCCTGTGGTCACTGCTGAGTTTTCCAAATTTGCTGGCATATTGAGTGCAGCACTTTCACAGCATCATCTTTCAGGATTTGGAATAGCTCAACTGGAATTCTATCACCTCCACTAGCTTTGTTTGAAGTGATGCTTTCTAAGGCCCACATTCCAGGATGTCTGGCTCTAGGTCAGTGATCACACCATCGTGATTATCTGGGTCATAAAGATCTTTTTTGTACAGTTCTTCTGTGTATTCTTGCCATCTCTTCTTAATATCTTCTGCTTCTGTTAGGTCCATACCATTTCTGTCCTTTATCAAGCCCATCTTGGCATCAAATGTTCCTTTGGTATCTCTGATTTTCTTGAAGAGATCTCTAGTCTTTCCCATTCTGTTGTTTTCCTCTATTTCTTTGCATTGATCACTGAAGAAGGCTTTCTTATCTCTTCTTGCTATTCTGTGGAACTCTGCATTCAGATGCTTATATCTTTCCTTTTTTCCTTTGCTTTTCACTTCTCTTCTTTTCACAGTTATTTGTAAGGCCTCCCCAGACAGCCATTTTGCTTTTTTGCATTTCTTTTCCATGGTAATGGTCTTGATCCCTGTCTCCTGTACAATGTCACAAACCTCATTCCATAGTTCATCAGGCACTCTATCTATCAGATCTAGGCCCTTAAATCTATTTCTCACTTCCACTGTGTGATCATAAGGGATTTGATTTAGGTCATACCTGAATGGTCTAGTGGTTTTCCCTACTTTCTTCAGTTTAAGTTGAATTTGGCATTAAGGAGTTCATGGTCTGAGCCTCAGTCAGCTCCTGCTCTTGTTTTTGCTGACTGTATAGAGCTTCTCCATCTTTGGCTGCAAAGAATATAATCAGTCTGATTTCGGTGTTGACCATCTGGGGATGTCCATGTATAGAGTCTTCTCTTGTGTTGTTGGAAGAGGGTGTTTGTGATGACCAGTGAATTTTGTTGGCAAAACTCTATTAGTGTTTGCCCTGCTTCATTCCATATTCCAAGGCCAAATTTGCCTGTTACTCCAGGTTTTTCTTGCCTTCCTACTTTTGCATTCCAGTCCCCTATAATGAAAAGGACATCTTTTTTGGGTGTTAGTTCTAAAAAATTTGTAGGTCTTCATAGAACCGTTCAACTTCAGCTTCTTCAGTGTTACTGGTTGGGGCATAGACTTGGATTACTGTGATATTGAATGGTTTGCTTTGGAAACGAACAGAGATCATTCTGTCGTTTTTGAGATTGCATCCAAATACTGCATTTCAGACTCTTTTGTTGACCATGATGGGTACTCCATTTCTTCTGAGGGATTCCTGCCTGCAGTAGTAGATATAATGGTCATCTGAGTTAGATTCACCCATTCCAGTCCATTTCAGTTCACTGATTCCTAGAATGTCGACATTCACTCTTGCCATCTCTGGTTTGACCACTTCCATTTTGCCTTGATTCATGGACCTGACATTCCACGTTCCTATGCAATATTACTCTTTATAGCATTCGACCTTTCTTCTATCACCAGCCATATCCACAACTCGGTATTCTTTTTGCCCTGGCTCCATCCCTTCATTCTTTCTGGAATTAGTTCTTCACTGATCTCCAGTAGCATATTGGGCACCTACTGACATGGGGAGTTTCTCTTTCAGTATCCTATCATTTTGCCTTTTCATACTGTTAATGGGGTTCTCAAGGCAAGAATATTGAAGTGGTTTGCCATTCCCTTCTCCAGTGGACCACATTCTGTCATATCTCTCCACCATCACCTGCCCGTCTTGGGTTACCCCATGGGCATGGCTTAGTTTCATTGAGTTAGACAAGGCTGTGGTCCTAGTGTGATTGGATTGACTAGTTTTCTGTGAGTATGGTTTCAGTGTGTCTGCCCTCTGATGCCCTCTTGCAACACCTACCGTCTTACTTGGGTTTCTCTTACCTTGGGCGTGGGGTATCTCTTCATGGCTGTTTCAGCAAAGTGCAGCCATTGCTCCTTACCTTGGATGAGGGGTACCTCCTCACCGCCGCCCTTGCTGACCTTCAACGTGGGTTAACTCCTCTAGACCCCCCTGCACCCACGCAGCCATGGCTCCTTGGACGCGGGGTTGTTCCTCCCGGCCACCGCCCCTGGCCTCGGGTGTGGGTTACTCCTCCCAGCTGCTGCCCCTGACCTCGGACGCGGGGTAGCTCCTTTCGTCCCCACTCCTGACCTCGGACGTGGGGTAGCTCCTCTTGGCTGTTCCTGCACTGTCGCAGTCTGGTCCTCTCGGCCACTGCCCCTGACCTCGGATGTGGGTAACTCCTCTTGGCTGCCGCCCTTCGGGCATGGGGTCCTCCCGGCTTCTGCCCCTGACCTCGGACGTGGGGTGGCTCCTCTGGGCCGCGCTTAATGTGTCGGTCGTCGCAGCCACCTGCCCTTTAAGAAACATACCTTAAATTTTACAATTCAGTTGTTTTGATTTGCTTTCACACAATAAGGGATGATCATGAAAACTAATTGCAGTGCTGGACTATCTGTTGATTGATTCTTAAAATATCAAGCAGGATATCTTTAAATGTAGTGAAAATGCACATTTAAATTTGCATAACTTTTCCATTGCACTCCTATTAGATGATATATCATGTAGAAAAGTAAAAGCATCTAGGTGTCATATTATTTCATAAAGTTAAGAGGCATGCTAGAAATTACATATAATCAATATGAATGCAACTATAACACTCACTACATATAGCACCCTCCAATTTAATTCTTTCTTCATACTTAACTACTGGTGCTGGTTTTATATTTAGAGTGTGCATAAAGAACAAATGTTTTGATACCAAAAAAAATCCATTTTATTATTATTTTAACCAGTTAATTTCTCAAATCAGTGCTTCAATAACCTGTGACGGATTCATGTTGATGTATGGCAAAACTAATACAATATTGTAAAGTAATTAACCTCCAATTAAAATAAATAAATTTATATATATATATTTTTAAAGTTATTTTTGAGAAATGTATATTAGTACTTAATTTTAATTTAGAGTTTGATTTAAAGAATAGACATTTTTCTTTTATAAAGAGAAACCATCATTTTTTCCAGGAGAAATGCCATGGAAATCATCCATAAACATTTAAAAATTCAGATTAATGAATGGTACAAGGAAAATATTTGGGAAAATAGTTTGATTTTCATGAAAGGTAAGTTAACATGTAAATACAATTCATTTATACAATGTGACTAACCTGGGTTTTAGAATGGTTAATCCCATTTCAAATCAATCATGTCACCTGACTGTAATATTTTTTTCAAAAATGATAAAAATATTTTTAAAATTAAGTATCATTTATTGTGTTCCTATTTGTGCCTAGAAGAAATGATATTTTCTAGAGTTCAAATTAATAATCATTTGTAATTGAAGGTTTAATAATTTTACAGTTATCAATATGATTATTGATCATCAATATTTCAAAAAATAAGTAGTAGCATCTTAATATTTTCTTATCATTAAAATATAATCCTATATTTAAGACATAGGTGATTTTTAGATTACTTGTATTTATGCTTATATTTTGTTTATTCAAACTGAAAAAATATATCCCACTTCTCTTTAGGGAGTGTTCCCCTGTCCCCATCTTTAGAAGTAATCTTTTATCTTATGTTTTCATTCTGGTCATTGTTCCAGAATGTCTACTGTACTTTTAAATATTGAAAAAAAGAATAAAAAATTATAACCACAATGGGACTAGAACATTCATTACTTCCTAACCAAGTTCTTTTACAGTCTTTGACTTTTATGTGATAGATTCGTCATCTGTAGTCTTTTAAAATATCTAATTCTTTCAAAAGCATTCTTTCTTTTTCTTTTTTTTTGATACTGGGGACTTAACAATCAAATGTTCCTTTATATCTCCCATTTTTCAGTTCAGAGTTCTGGGAACTTATAGGCATTTTGCACTTCACAATATTTATTAAAATCATTCATAGGTGGATCATCTGCAATGTTCTTCAAGCCTCTGGCAACTACTCAGTTTTAAAATTCTTCAGTGAGTTACCTCAAACTCTTCCCATCCCAAATACTGAAACTTACAACTCAATATATACCATGTCCTAGCTATGTGGTCGTAAAGTATAATGCCTAAAGGAAATGAGGGAGAGCCTAAGAGAAATCAGGCAGAAGACTTAGAGCTTTCGAGTGCACATAGATTCTTCTGGTAGATTCATTTTTCAAAATAGCAATCTGCTTTTTGAGGCCTGAGAATGTGGTCACTAGATTGAACAAAAATGTGAAAACTGTGGAGTTCTTTTGAATCTTGTTTCAGTAAAATTTAGTAAAATTTTCAGGAAAATTCAGCTTCCCTGATGGCTCAGTTGGTAAAGAATCTGCCTGCAATGCTGGAGATCCCTTTTGGATTCCTGGGTTGGAAGAGTCACTGGAGAAGGCACAGGCTACCCAATTCAGCATTGTTGGGCTTCCCTTGTGGATCAGCTGCTAAAGAATCTGCCTGCAATGCAGGAGACCTGGGTTCGATCCTTGGGTTGGAAAGATCCCCTGGAGAAGGGAAACGTAACCCACTCTAGTATTTTAGCCTGGAGAATTCCATGTACTCTACAGTTCATAGGGGTTGCAAAGAGTCTGCCACAACTTTCACTTTCACTTTGTTCTCAGTAAAATGTACTCATTAAATGCTTGCCCCTGATCATGTTAAATTCCTTCTGCCTGCTATTTATATTGTACTGTTGTTGCTTGAGAAGGAGGTGGGCTTCTGTGGAATTCCTCTCTGATCTTTTCTTCCGTAGCTAAAAGAATTAGAGTTCTGAGAAGACAGTAATAGCAACAGAAACAGCCCTAAAACAGGGAAAGTAATTGTTTCCTCCAAAGTTCTAAATAGCAAGAAAGAATAGCAAGAAACCCAGACCTCTAAGAACAGGTTCTTGGTAGTAGTTTATCATGGGCAACAAATTAAATATCTAACGTGTCTGAATATCTCTATCTTTTTAAAGCCTTCCATGATTCAGACATACAATGCATTCTAATATTGACTGTATCTCCAATATTTTCTTATTTACAGTCCTCTTATATTCATTTCACACTTTTAATTGCATTCTCATTTGTTATTTGATTTGAGTCATATATTATCAAATATAAATTATGAAATATATAGTTACATGACATATTTCATTGGTGAATGACCAAATAATTGAGCATAACTGGATTTAGGCTATGAAATTCGCATGTGACTGAGCAATAGTGTACTGGTTTTGCAAAATCTTTTGATAATAAGTAGTTTTGTATACAGCCTACATGTACTTTTTCAAATTTACATGATATAATTGATACCATGATGTTATTGTTTACTCTCAAAATTGTTTACTCTCAAAAGTAAGTATAACAATCTAATGTGCAAATAGTTCAGGTGACTTATATTGATAGGTGGTTCACAATTCCACAAAAATTAATTTGATATCAAAGGTGTCATTTTAAGAAAAGCAATAATTCAAAACAGGAAAACATGTCCTTTTTTGCACCTACATATCCTTCACATCCCACATTATTTTGGAAGTAAGTAATTCTGTCTTAAAACCTTCATGGACTCTTCTCAACCTATTCTTACTGTGTCTGGCCTTAAAGTCCTTATGCAGAGTTCAGAGGTCCTTTCATATTTGGAAGTTTTCATTTTAACATCTAAAGAAGTAGAACCTGCCAATGGCAACAGCTAGCAATGAAATGGCTTGCAACGGATAAGAGTCATAAAGATGCTTTTTAAAAACTTTATTTTTCTCACATTTGTTGAATTAAGAAATTTATTTCATTAATAATGGTATGATTGCTTTAATACAGTTTTGTTGGATATGCTTTGGGAAAAACTTTCTTTCCTTCTTTCTTGGTCTGGTGAAAAAGAAAAAAAAAAATATATATATATATATATAAAACACTGGAACTAACCTCTTAGCAGCTATTTAAGTGTTCAGTAAAATATTGCTATCTATAAGCCCAAAAATGTAGAGCAGGTCTCTAGAGCTTTTTCATTTTGCATGAATGAAACTTTAGCTATTGATCAGCCACCCCTTTATTCCCCTCTCCTCAGTTCCTAATTACCACGATTTTATTTTTGTTTCTATAATTCTGACAACTTTAGATACCTCATGTAAGTGGAGTCATGCCACATTTGACCTTACATAACTGATTTAGTATGTTATTGTTTTCTTCTCTTGGTCAAATGGTCAGGTAGGGATAGAAAATATCTAAAAGACTCCTAAATATCTCAATTTTGAAATATTGGCCAATATAAGCATCTATTGGAACATAGAATTAGTGATATGGCTTATATATTATGGAGGTTCTTGAAGCAATTTTCTTAAGCCTGTTTTTAAGTCAAATATTTTGCAGACATTAAGTAACATGGCCCTTGTTCCCAAAACAGGCTTTGAAAATTTCACGGTAAAGGATATTTGCATTATGTTTCTTGGCCCTTTATTTTCCTTTTTTCAAACTGTGATAAATAAATGGGTCTAAGGTCAGTTCCTTTATTACTTTGTAAAAATTGAGCTCTACTTCCATTTTTAGTTTGAATGTTTATGATAGTGTCAAAAGAGACTAATGTATATATTTTGTGCATGATTTATTTAGATGATTGTGAGGTAAAGAACCAGTGTGAACATTCTGTGACAGTATTCCAGTGTAGAGTTTAAGAATCCTATAATAGTAAAAATGGAATGATTAATATATTATATATGGAGGATTCTTATAAATCGTATTTAGTGTGCTTTATTTGTGTGACATAGATTTGACTGAGACAATGTGCAATTAAAATTAATTAGCTCTCATTAGCTCTCATTATATAATTCGTGAAAATGCCTAAATTTGAATATTTATTCTTAAGGTGTCTAATAATACCATGATAAATCTACTTCTGTAAACATTTTCTGAAAAGTTATAAGTTTAGTGCAAAAAGAGCCCAACTACTTACTCTCATTAACAAAGGAAACTTATTCTACCTGAAACAGAACAAAGTAAGAAGGAATAAACTTTAAATTTCATCTTACTAAATAATTTGGTAACAAAAATGAAACAGCTGATGTGTTTAATCTGCAGTTTAATCTCTAGCCCTCTTGGATAAACAAAGTTTCTGTTGCTAAATTAATTCAGTCATTTTATTAAGGGACCTTTTTTCATAGCATTATCTATAAAAGATCACAGCCTAATAGAAAAAATCAATTGTTTGGTTTATTCATTTAAGTGGTAAGCTTAATTTAATTATTATAAACTTAACTCCATTAAAATAATTTAAAGGTACAAAAATTTCACTGGACACCATTTATCATTACTATATATTTTGACTTGATGTTGTCTATTATTATCAAATAAATATGATAACATCAACTAGTTATGCTGTATAACAGTTATTCTTTTCAAATTTTTATATTTATTTTGAAATCAACAAAATGAAATATTAAATGATAACATATACTTTAATGATAGTATTAGTGTAGTAGTGTTAGTCACTCAGTCATAAACTGAGTGATAGATCCCATAAACTCTAGTCTTCCAGGCTCCTCCTGTCCATGGAATTCTCCAGAAAAAGATACTGGAGTGGGTTGCCATTTCCTTTTCCAGGGAATCTTCCCAACCCAGGGATCAAACCCTGGTCTCCTGGGCTGCAGGCAGATTCTTTACTATGTGAGCCATCATGGAAGCCCTACTATATACTTCCTAAACAAACATAAAATACATGAAGAGAAGGGTTCTATTGGCCCTGCTGTCTTACAATACCAGTAATCTGTGAGGGTCTTTCTTCCCTCCCTTTGGAGTTTAATATCATAAGATAATGCTTATAATTTGAGGGAAGAATCAAATAAATGATCAATACAGATATAATAGATTAAATTATTGTTCACCACTATGCAAAACCCTCCATCCCCCCGCCCCCCACATACACATACTATCTCCAACACACATGTCTGTGATGTTGTATTTAGCCATGTGACTTGATTGGCCAGTGAGACTGTGAGTGGAAATGGTAGGATGCCATCACATTTTTCCTTCTGACCTTCTCCATGAGCTCTGGAAACCACAAGTGTGGAAAGAACCTGAATGAAACTTAGCTCAAAGCAAAGTTACTCCATTTTCATCACAGAATTGAGTAAGAAACAAATACTATTTTCCACTCAAATTTTGTGATTTCTTATTAAAGAAAAGCTGATTATGCTATGGGATTTTATAATAAAGCTTGCTTCTTGGGATAGAGGTGACAGAGGAAGGGCATGAAAAGGAGAGCATGTGAGTAGGTGCAAAGTATTCTTGATGTTCTAGTACTTAAGTTGGGTGATGGATCCATAGGAGTTCATTATGCCTGTAACTCACATAAAGCAGATATGATGCTTGTGTAAAATATTACCCAAAATATCACAAAAGAAGAAAGAAGCAAAGTGAGTCTCTCAGTTTTAAAAGGAACACAGTGAATCAGCATTATGCCTATGTATAAATCATTTTTCATAATATTTCTGTGCAATTTCATGTGTCCATATCATACTTATTATATATAAATAGACAAATGTTAACATATATTTTATATTTTTAAAAGCTATTTAAGATGGTTCAATATCATTCTCAACTACAGTTCTCAGCAGAGCAAAACTAAATTAACTTCACTTATGCTGGGAAATCTGGTCAACCACTTGTAAAAGAATGAAACTAGACCACTTTCTAACACCATACACAAAAATAAACTCAAAATGGATTAAAGATCTCAACATAAGACCAGAAACTATAAAACTCCTAGAGGAGAACATAGGCAAAACACTCTCTGACATACATCACAGCAGTATCCTCTATGACCCACCTCCCAGAATATTGGAAATAAAAGCAAAAATAAACAAATGGGACCTAATTAAACTTAAAAGCTTCTGCACAACTAAGGAAACTATTAGCAAGGTGAAAAGGCAGCCTTCAGAATGGGAGAAAATAATAGCAAATGAAGCAACTGACAAACAACTAATCTCAAAAATATACAAGCAACTCCTACAGCTCAACTCCAGAAAAATAAACGACCCAATCAAAATATGGGCCAAAGAACTAAATAGACATTTCTCCAAAGAAGACATACAGATGGCTAACAAACACATGAAAAGATGCTCAACATCACTCATTATCAGAGAAATGCAAACCAAAACCACTATGAGGTACCATTTCACACCAGTCAGAATGGCTGCAATCCATAAGTCTACAAGCAATAAATGCTGGAGAGGGTGTGGAGAGAAGGGAACTCTCTTGCACTGTTGGTGGGAATGCAAACTAGTACAGCCACTATGGAGAACAGTGTGGAGATTCCTTAAAAAACTGGAAATAGAACTGCCTTATGATCCAGCAATCCCACTGCTGGGCATACACACTGAGGAAACCAGAAGGGAAAGAGACACGTGTACCCCAATGTTCATCGCAGCACTGTTTATAATAGCCAGGACATGGAAGCAACCTAGATGCCCATCAGCAGATGAATGGATAAGCAAGCTGTGGTACATATACACAATGGAGTATTACTCAGCCATTAAAAAGAATACATCTGAATTAGTTCTAATGAGATGGATGAAACTGGAACCTATTATACAGAGTGAAGTAAGCCAGAAAGAAAAACACCAATACAGTATACTAACGCATATATATGGAATTTAGAAAGATGGTAACAATAACCCTGTGTACGAGACAGCAAAAGAGACACCGATGTATAGATCAGTCTTATGGACTCTGTGGGAGAGGGAGAGGGTGGGGAGATTTGGGAGAATAGCATTGAAACATGTATAATATCATGTATGAAACAAGTCGCCAGTCCAGGTTCGATGCATGGTACTGGATGCTTGGGGCTGGTGCACTGAGACAAACCAGAGGGAGGGGAGGGGAGGGAGGAGGGTGGAGGGTTGAGGATGGGGAACGCGGGTATACCTGTGGCGGATTCATTTTGATATTTGGCAGAACTAATACAATATTGTAAAGTTTAGAAATAAAATAAAATTTAAAAAAATCAGTTTAGAAACCAATTTATTTCTTTACTCTTCAAAACCATAAAAACAAAGTTTTACATACTTGAATGACTTTCTGAAATATACTGATTATTTTTTCTTTATATTTATGTGACACAGTTATATAATTTTTATATATACATATATATTTATAGACATAGTAGCTTTGCCTCTACATGTATTTCTCAAATACTGTTATTCATGTGCTGTACCAAATGATTTTGGACACTTAAATGAGTTAAGTATACTCAAAAGTTCCCACAGATAAACTTTTTATCTTGGACAATTTTTCATTGGGGGAGCAGAGAACACTAGAAATATTATTTAGTGAAGTATATTGTTTAATAAAAAATTCTTTTAAGTTACTATAGAATCATGAATAACTACTGAAAGATTTTAAAATGCCAATTATTTTCAAAAATGTGTTTATGATATTTTATTATTGATTAAATAATATTGAATAAATATCAATTTATCATTGATTAAATACTTAACTAATTTAAATTTTATTTAAAATTACACTATAAGCAAATTTGGTGTACAAAAACATTATATCTTATAATCACTAACCATGAAATCGTACAATTAATGAAATGCTAGAGACCAAACAAAACAAAAATATATGATTATAGTTTATGAACTTAAACACTATAGGTCTCATATTCATGCTCCATATCTTGCTATGGTGGAGTGACGTTGTTATTGTTCAGTCACTGTGTCCAACTTTTTGCAACCCCATGGACTGCAGCATGCCAGGCTTCCCTGTCCTTCACTATCTTCTGGAGTTTGCTCAAATTCTTGTCCATTGAGTTGGTGATGCTATATAGCCATCTCATCTGCTGCCCCTTGTCCTGTTACCTTCAATCTTTCCTAGCATCAGTGCCTTTTCCAGTTACTCAGCTCTTCCCATCAGGTGGCCAAAGTATTGGAGCTTAAGCTCCAGTTTCAGTCCTTTCAATGAATATTTAGGGTTGATTTCTTTTAGAATTGACATTACCAACTTTGCATTTATAGATTTTACTTAGAAACCAAAAATACAATCTAGAATTATGTCTATCAATTTCACTAAAGGGAAAGCAAATTCATCAACTTTCTTTTTGTTTCCAACTAACAAAAAAAAAGAAAAATAAATATAAAACAAATGCCATGAGTGCATGTTTTTTATACTGTCAGTATCTCTTGTTATTATTCAAAGTCGAGTATTTATTTTAGATTCTTTGCCACACTCAGTATTTCTTTCTTTCTTTTTTTTTTTTTTTGCCTATTTGAGTATCTTGAAACAAAGAAAACAGGGAGATGTGAACTCTTATTAAATAAAAAAAAACAAATCTCATTTATATTGCATCACCTGAAATAATTTTAGAATATAAATAGGGAGGAAATTCATTAAATAATGTCACTCAGTAATTTTTTTACAATTTGAAGTAACTTCCAGATGAATGAACTTGGTGCATTTGAGTAGGCTCACTTTTAAATGAACATGTAAATGTACTTTGATCTTTACCATATAGATAATATTCTTTTCTCTTAAAGGCTTCTGTAGATTTCCAATTTTATGATTACAAAGATATCCATTACACATATTATTATAATGATCACTATAGATTTCCTTCAATAAAATTGAGCAAAATGAAAAAAGGTTCTATATTCTAATTATAACCAATCATTTTGCCCAATAAAGAGATAGGGAAATAGGGATAATTGATTTCAGGTAGGGATAATTGAAAAGGACTCTTCCTCAGTTCTTGGTAAGGACACAAAGAAAAATCTGAGGTCTTAATCATGGCAAAAATAAGTTTATTTAAGAAAGAACAGAAGGAACACCTCAAGGGAGAAGTAAGTCAAGACAGGCACTGCACCAGAAATGACAAGGTACAGGGGTTTTCAAGACAGTGCTTTTATATATTGATTTAGGTGGGTGTGGACTGAAAATTTTGTTTGACAGTTGCAAGTTGAATAACAACAGGCATTATAAAGAGTATCTTTGCCATAATTCAGTCCATTATAATCAGATGTGTGTAAGTTGAAAATGTTTATGAACCATTAATGGGCTTCTGGCTGCCTAAGGTCACTTGCAGACGTATCTGTGTATCAGGGCACAAGGGATTTGGAGAAGTCCTTGTGATTAGTTTGCGTCCATGGTGTGCACAGTGCACATACTTTCAGTGGAAAACTGGTAATTTTTTAGCATAGCTGTGAGTTCTCCTTGGCCTCTTTGGGGCCAGTCTGGAGTGGTGTTTGAAGATCACCTTGAATCTTTTTGGCTAGACCACTTTTCGTTGCTCATGCCTAATTTCCTACCTAACCAATCTACTTAAATTTATATGAATATTCCACATGTATCTAATTGGTTTACATTAATGTAACTGTAATCAATATTTACTATCCAGTTCCACAAGATGACTGAGAGGTGATCACATACAACTTTAAAAATTTATTTTCATAATCTACTTGATCCATATATTCTTTATTTTTCCTAGTGTAGATCTTGTTACATATTAATATGTTTATTCTGCATCCTGCAATCCTGACTTCTCTAGTACAGATCTGTGATGAATGCCTATTTCATTTTTGGTTGTTACAGTGAAAGTCAAGAAGTCACTCTATCTAATTTTGCATGCATCCCTCATATATTATAATTTTAAAAAACACTTTTTAAGAAATAAAATAAATGGATTCAGAATACTATCCATGCTTATAATTATTATGAAATAAAATAAGAACAAAACATTTAACAATGATGGACATTATAAGCAGTCAGGTAATTTTTCTTTCAAGAAAGACACTGTTTCATCAAATCAGAACATCTTGCAATTAGGCTTGGAAAGACCCATCTAGCATTTTGTCCATGTAGTATTTTAGACCCAAAAAATCTAACACAGACTTGAACTATAGTAGTTAAATTTTAAAATTACCATAATTCCTTGGGTATATATAAAACTCCAAGAACATGGTTATTAACATGTGAAATAACAAACTTGGTGTTTAACAGCAATTTTGGTAAATCAGTTATTTCATGTTTATATTTACTGAGAAAATATATACACCAATGACATCATTGACATAGAAAATAACCTTGCTTGTAATTACTAGATATTTTGCAAGATAGTGATTGTTTCATGTTTATGAGGGCACTTATTTAGTATTGAATATCTTCCCTATCTAATCTAATATGAGCAACCTACCAAAGTGTATCATCAGCTATGTAGGACATTGTTTTTTGTCTTGTTTAGAATGTTATTGCTTTCCTGGAGCACTATATTGACTGAAGTTATCTTTGGAATTAGAGACTGACTGTTCTTTGCAGGTATACACATATATTTCAATATGCATAGATCTAGAAATAACAAATGGAGTAAATGTCTATAACCCTGCTCCTAGGAAACTTTGTGAATAAGAATAAAGTCAGCTTTAGGGAAATATAACCAATCACATTTACTAACCTTGTGTTCTCCATTGCCTTCAGGGAGTAATTAATGAAGACAATGCTTCTTGATGAGTACTCTATTCTCTTAGACCACTTTCTGTGGCATAGTTTTGCTGATAGATTTTTTTTTAAGGATATAATCTTGGAAGAAAAACTACGACCAACTTCAGTTCAGTTCAGTTCAGTCGCTCAGTCGTGTCCGACTCTTTGCAACGCCATGAATCGCAGCATGCCAGGCCTCCCTGTCCATCACTAACTCCCGGGATTCATTCAGACCCATGTTCATCGAGTCACTGATGCCATCCAGCCATCTCATCCTCTGTCGTCCCCTTCTCCGCCTGCCCTCAATCCCTCCCAGCATCAGAGTCATTTACAATGAGTCAACTCTTCGCATGAGGTGGCCAAAGTACTGGAGTTTCAGCTTCAGCATCATTCCTTCCAAAGAAATCCCAGGGCTGATGTCCTTCAGAATGGACTGGTTGGATCTCCTTGCAGTCCAAGGGACTCTCAAGAGTCTTCTCCAACACCACAGTTCAAAAGCATCAATTCTTCGGCTCTCCATTTTCTTCACAGTCCAACTCTCACATCCATACATGACCACAGGAAAAACCATAGCCTTGACTAGACGAACCTTTCTTGGCAAATAATGTCTCTGCTTTTGAATATGCTATCCAGGTTGGTCATAACTTGGACAGCATATTGAAAAGCAGAGACATTACTTTGCCAAAAAAGGTCCGTATGGTCAAAGCTATGTTTGTTTTTTTTTTTCCAGTTATCATATATGGATGTGAGAATTGGATCATAAAGAAGGCTGAGTGCTAAAGAATTGATGCTTTTGAACCGTGGTATTGGGGAAGACTCTTGAGAGTCCTTTGGGCTGCACGGAGATCAAACTAGTCAATCTTAAAAGAAATCAACACTGAATATTCATTGGAAAGACTGATGATGAAGCTGAAGCTCTAATACTTTGGCTACCTCATGTGAAGAGCCCGTTAGAAAAGACCCTGATGCTGGGAAAGATTGAAGGCAGAAGGAGAAGGGGATGACAGAGGATGAGATGGTTGGATGGCATCATCGACTCAATGGACATGAGTTTGAGCAAGATACAGAAGATGGTGAAGGACAGGGAAGTCTGGTGTGCTGTAGTCCATGGGGTTGCAGAGTCAAATGCGACTTACAACTGAATAACAACAACATAACCTCACAGGAGCCCAGGAAAATACAATCCATCACTGTTTCCACTTTTTCTACTTCTATTTACCATGAGTAATGGACTGGATGCCATGATCTTAGCTTTTTTATTTTTTATTTTTATTTTTTTTTTGTTAGAAGTTCTTTATCTTTTTTATTTATTTTTTAAAATTTTATTTAATTTAACTTTAATATTGAGTTTAAAGCCAGTTTTTTCACTCTCATCTTTCACTCTAATCACGAATCTTTTTAGTTCCTCTTCACCCTCTGCCTTTAGAATGGTATCATCTGAATATCTGAGGAGGTTGTTGATATTTTTCCCAGAAATCTTGATTTTAGCTGTGATTCATCCAGCCTGGCATTCCAGATGATGTACTCAGCATAGAAGTTAAATAAATAGGATGATGACCAATTTAATTTTCTTAGCCTCCAAAATCACTGCAGACTGTGACTGCAGCCATGAAATTAAGATGCTTGCTCCTTGGAAAGAATGCTATAACAAACCTAAACAGCATACTTAAAAGCAAAGATGTCACTTCGATGACAAAGTCCGTATAGTCAAAGATATGATTTTTCCAGTATTCCTGTACGGATAAGAGAGTTGGACCATCCAAGTACCAAAGAATTAATGCTTTTGAATTGTAGTGCTGGAGAAGACTCTTGAGAGTCCCTTGGGCTGCAAGGAGTTCAAATTAGTCAATCCTAAAAGAAATCAACCCTGGATATTCATTGGAAGGAATGATGCTGAAGCTGAGCTCCAAAACCTTGGCCACCTAATGTGAAGAGTTGACTCACTGGAAATAATCCTGATGCTTGGAATGATTGAAGACAAAAGGAGAAGGGAGTGACAGAGAATGAAATGATTGGATGGTATCACTGATGCAATCAATGGACATGAACTTGAGCAAACTACCAGAGATGGGGAAGAATAGAGATACTTGGTGTGCTGCAGTCCTTGAGATCATGAACAGTCGGATACCACATGGTGACTGAACAATATTTACTGCAATATACTTGAAAGACTAACATTTGGGTTCTACCTGTATTGAGCTATTTCACATTCTTTGTGCTGTTTCAGAATTAAAAGTTGAGTGTAGGAGGCAGGAAGAATAAAAGAAAAGCAGGCCCCAGAAGGGGCTGCAAAAGAAATTTATAATTATTGATAAACTGGATGCTATAAGGCATGAGACTCTTGGAACAAGTCCAGAGGGGACAGTGCATAATCTTGAAAACAAGATATGATCCTGGGATCGGAAAACCGACCCCAGACTGTTTCTCAACTGGCGTCTCAGCATCACATGTTTTATGTATCTGGTGGAAAATCTATAGGTAATATTAGTCTTAGTTCAGTTCAGTTCAGTCGCTCAGTTGTGTCCAACTCTTTGTGACCCCATGAATCGCAGCACGCTAGGCCTCCCTGTCCATCACCAACTCCTGGAGTTCACTTAGACTCACGTCCATCTAGTCAATGATGTCATCCAGCCATCTCATCCTCTGTCATCCCCTTCTCCTCCTGCCCCCAATCCCTCCCAGCATCAGAATCTTTTCCAATGAGTCAACTCTTCGCATGAGGTGGCCAAAGTACTGGAGTTTCAGCTTTAGCATCATTCCTTCCAAAGAAATCCCAGGGCTGATGTCCTTTAGAATGGACTGGTTGGATCTCCTTGCAGTTCAAGGGACTCTCAAGAGTCTTCTCCAACACCACAGTTCAAAAACATCAATTCTTTGGCGCT
>NW_011494748.1:2729100-2731806 GCF_000754665.1 Bison bison bison | reverse complement strand
ATGACTGAGTGACTTCACTTTCACAGCCCCTCACGTGCCTTTTGAACAAATGAAATAGAGTAGTTCAGGCAGAGAAAATACTAGATTAAAAAAAAAAAAAAGATTAAAATGAGAGAGAACATGCCAATTTCAGGGAAATACATATAGTTGAGAGTTCCTGGAGCACAGCTCCAGAGATACAAGCAGGAGAATCAATGAAACTACTGTGTAAGGGTGTATCAGGAATATCATGTTCTAAGATGCACATTTTCATTCTAAAGTAATGGGAAACCACAAAATGATTGTGAGCAGGAATAGCACACTATCAAGTTTGCCCTTTAGAATAATTAGTGTGACAGGAAACTTGAGAATATCAAAGAGAAATAAGACTAAAGATTGAAATACTGATGGGGAGGATATAGCAATAGCCCAAACAAGAGATGATATGGGTATAAAATACTAAGCAGTAGTAAGATGGGTACGAAGACAATTTTTGACAGATATTTAAGAGATGAAATTAATATGATTTATGAATCATGGAAATTTTACTGAATCTAAATTTTCTGCCAAATTCAAAAGGAGACCTAAAGAGTAATAATCTAGGTAGGAGTAAAGGAAATGATTTGTTTTTGTAGAATATGTCATGTTTCAGTGGAAATATTCAACAGAATTTGGAAAATTGGTCTGAATTCAATTAAAGCAATCTGGTTTTGAAGCTTCTAGTTATCAAATATAGTAAGTGTTAAGTAAGTGTTAGTCGCTCAGTAGTGCCCGATTCTTCACTCCTCCATGGACTGCAGCCCACCAGGCTCCTCCATCCATGAGATTTTCCAGGCAAGGATCCTGGAGTGCATTGCCATTTCCTTCTCCAGGGGATCTTCCCAACCCAGAGATGGAACCCAGGTTTCCTGCACTGCAGGCAGATTCTTTACCAACTGAGCTACAAGAGAAGCAAATATAGGTACCAAAAAAAGGACAAGTCATATGATGTCATCAAGTACTAGATAATAATAGGATGGTATAAATAAAATGAAGGATTCTAAGTTCATACTATCCATAACCTCCATTTTCCAACTCTGTTCTCTTTTCATTAATACATCAGTTGGCATAGTTAATATACCTTTACTTGAAATTCTGCCTTCGATGCTTTCTGTGATACATTCTTTTATTCCTTCTCTCATATATCCAGTGTATTTCCCTAGATCTCCCTCTTCTTCTTGTGACTGAAAAGCCCAATCTTGGTGCTCTGATCTTACGTCTAGTAAAGTTATTTTATATATTTATTTTGAAAAGACCCTGATGCTTGGAAAGATTAAAGGCAGGAGGAGGAGGGAACAACAGAGAATGAGATCATTGGATGGCATCAGCGACTCAATGAACATGAACTTGGGTAAACTCCAGGAGTTGGTGATGGACAGGGAGGCTGCGGTCCATGGGTTCTCAAAGAGTTGAACACGACTGAGCAACTGAACTGAACTGAACTGATTTCCACCATGACCCATGCTCTCTCAGTTTATTCACCATTAGAACAGTCATTAGTGATGTATGAAATAAAGTTAGATCAGATCAGATCAGTCACTCAGTCATGTCCGACTCGTTGCAACCCCATGAATCGCAGCACATCAGGCCTCCCTGTCCATCACCAACTCCCGGAGTTCACTCAGACTCACGTCCATTGAGTTAGTGATGCCATCCAGCCATCTCATCCTCTGTCGTCCCCTTCTCCTCCTGCCCTCAATCCCTTCCAGCATCAGAATCTTTTCCAATGAGTCAACTCTTCGTATGAGGTGGCCAAAGTACTGGAGTTTCAGCTTTAGCATCATTCCTTCCAAAGAACACCCAGTGCTGATGTCCTTTAGAATGGACTGGTTGGATACTGATTTGTTATTGATTACTGTTTCCTAATTACTCAAGGGTTAATGATCATTTTGTTCTTTGGCCCTGAAGGCGACATGAGTTATAGTTTAACTCCCCATTTATTCTTTCATTCATGGCTGAAAGTATAATAAAGCTGCTTGGATTCAGTTTTGGCACCTTCACCTTGGAGCAGTGTTGGTCCCCTGATCCTCTGAATTCTTGTGTCTTGTTTCTTATTCTCTTGCTGTATCACACTTTTGAAAACCCTGTTTGTTGAGCTGGTCTTGACAGTTGAGTAAGTTAAACTATGTTTCCTACCATACCCTAAAATCAATTAAATCCTTTCTAGAAATGTCATAAAGATCACATAAACAACCTTTGCCTGACATTTGTTTATGTAGGAAGAAGACATACTCAAGGGCCTGCATATTAGAAACACTGTTAGCTTGCCTGGAAAATCCCATGGACTAAGGAGCCTGGTAGGCTACAGTTCATGGGGTTGCAAAGAGTTGGACATGACTGAGTGACTTCACTTTCACAGCCCCTCAGTGCCTTTTGAACAAACGAATAGAGTAGTTCAGGCAGAGAAATCTGAATTAAAAAAAAAAAAAAGATTAAAATGAGAGAGAACATGCCAATTTCAGGGAAATACATATAGTTGAGAGTTCCTGGAGCACAGCTCCAGAGATACAAGCAGGAGAATCAATGAAACTACTGTGTAAGGGTGTATCAGGAATATCATGTTCTAAGATGCACATTTTCATTCTAAAGTAATGGGAAACCACAAAATGATTGTGAGCAGGGAATAGCACACTATCAAGTTTGCCCTTTAGAATAATTAGTGTGACAGGAAACTTGAGAATATCAAAG
>NW_011494748.1:2708603-2729000 GCF_000754665.1 Bison bison bison | reverse complement strand
TGCAACCCCATGAATCGCAGCACATCAGGCCTCCCTGTCCATCACCAACTCCCGGAGTTCACTCAGACTCACGTCCATTGAGTTAGTGATGCCATCCAGCCATCTCATCCTCTGTCGTCCCCTTCTCCTCCTGCCCTCAATCCCTTCCAGCATCAGAGTCTTTTCCAATGAGTCAACTCTTCGCATGAGGTGGCCAAAGTACTGGAGTTTCAGCTTTAGCATCATTCCTTCCAAAGAAATCCCAGGGCTGATGTCCTTTAGAATGGACTGGTTGGATCTCCTTGCAGTCCAAGGGACTCTCAAGAGTCTTCTCCAACACCACAGTTCAAAAACATCAATTCTTTGGCGCTCAGCCTTCTTCACAGTCCAACTCTCACATCCATATATGACCACAGGAAAAACCATAGCCTTGACTAGATGGACCTTTGTTGGCAAAATAATGTCTCTGCTTTTGAATAAGCTATACAAATTGGTCATAACTTTCTTTCCAAGGAGTAAGCGTCTTTTAATTTCATGGCTGCAATCACCATCTGCAGTGATTTTGGAGGCCAGAAAAATAAAGTCTGACACTGTTTCCCCATCTATTTCCCATGAAGTGGTGGGACCAGATGCCATGATCTTTGTTTTCTGAATGTTGAGCTTTAAGCCAACTTTTTCACGCTCCACTTTCACTTTCATCAAGAGGCTTTTTAGTTCCTCTTTATTTTCTGCCATAAGGGTGGTGTCATCTGTATATCTGAGATTATTGATATTTCTCCCTGCAATCTTGATTTCAGCTTGTGTTTCTTCCAGTCCAGCGTTTCTCATGATGTACTCTGCATATAAGTTAAATAAACAGGGTGACAACATACAGCCTTGACGAACTCCTTTTCCTATTTGGAACCAGTCTCCTGTTCCATGTCCAGTTCTAACTGTTGCTTCCTGACCTGCATACAGATTTCTCAAGAGGCAGATCAGGTGTTCTGGTATTCCCATCTCTTTAAGAATTTTCCACAGTTTATTGTGATCCATACAATCAAAGACTTTGACATAGTCAATACAGCAGAAATAGATGTTTTTCTGGAACTCTATTGCTTTTTCCATGATCCAGCAGATGTTGGCAATTTGATCTCTGGTTCCTCTGCCTTTTCTGAAACCAACTTGAACATCAGGAAGTTCATGGTTCACATATTGCTGAAGCCTGGCTTGGAGAATTTTGAGCATTACTTTACTAGCGTGTGAGATGAGTGCAATTGTGCGGTAGTTTGAGCATTCTTTGGCATTGCCTTTCCTTGGGATTGGAATGAAAACTGACCTTTTCCAGTTCTGTGGCCACTGCTGAGTTTTCCAAATGTGCTGGCATATTGAGTGCAGCACTTTCACAGCATCATCTTTCAGGATTTGAAATAGCTCAACTGGAATTCCATCACCTCCATTAGCTTTGTTCGTAGTGATGTTTTCTAAGGCCCACTTCACTTCACATTCCAGGATGTCTGGCTCTAGGTCAGTGATCACACCATCGTGATTATCTGGGTCGTGAAGATCTTTTTTGTACAGTTCTTCTGTACAAAAAAATTAGACATCATCCCTCTATTTAAGAAAAAGTTAGATATCATCCCTCTATTTAAAATTTCTAATGGCTTTCAAACTTGTTGATGGTGAAATAGAAGTTCTTGCAATGTCCTATTAACTCTTCATGGTCTTCACACAGCTAAAGTTCTGGTCTTTCCTATTTTATCTCCCCTCACCCACTATAAAATGTAGAATTTACATGGAATCCTCTTTTATTTCAAGCACATGATTCACATTATCACTTGAAAGCCTCTGCAGTTACCGTTTGCTCTGACTACAATGCCGTTCCTCCAGAAAGTCAAAGACTATTTTGAAGCCTTAGTTTTTTCATGAAATGTATCAGATTGGAAAACCTTTCACTGCATATCAGATCTTTAATAGCATCCATACCTACTTAATTTTTCAATACAATTATCAGTTTTGAAATGTTGTTTTGTGAATCAGCTCAGAATATGGGTAGCACAGAGTAGGAAATGTTTCTCTTCTGCCTCTGAAAAATCTCTGGCATCTACTGCAGTTTCTGGCATCTATAAATACTCAAATTTTATTTTATGAATAACTAAATTAATAAATGTGATTAAGGAATAGGGAGAATATCTAAAAAATTCATGGGTAAATATGTCTCAAACCCCCCACCAAAAAAAAAAAAAAACAGGATATATACCTATCAGAGCTCATAGCTGAAACAAACAACATGCAATTAAACTAGCTTAAGCAGAAAAAGTATTTATATAATAAAATCTGATAGCTCATTGGATCTCTGAGAAAGCAGGAGAGTTTGCCTTGAAGTCAGTTCACGAATGATACAACATATTGTAATGATTCTCCACTGTAAATTCCCCTGTAGCAATTGGGCAAAAACATTCCACTGGACATTGCCTTCATTGGACATTGAACACTAGGAGCTCTGCATTGTTGCTATAGACAGTCTTACATGAAAACGGATTCCTTGTTGTGTCCATTTCTTCAAACTTCTTGTTGCTGAATATGTCTTTTTCAAATCGCTGAAGGCTGTGTCACAAGCCTGAATCTATGTGCAAGAGAGAAAGTAATATAAGATCTTAGCTTCTACACAGGAATGGTAGACATTATAAGATGGGAAATTGCCAGTATATAAGATGGGCATTCAAATAGTGTTTAGAAAACTCTAAAAGAAAGAATAAAGAGAATGGAAAGAAAAAGGTTGAGCATTATAATAAAAAGAAGCTTGCCATCAGAGGAAAGTACCAGGGGTAGCAATTTGATCATTCAGAGAATATTTATTGAGTGTTTCCTAGCAAGCAAACAATCAAGCCTGGATTCTATTCCATATGAGCTGGCAATCTTGTTGTAAAGATACAAACTAACCAAAGAATTTCTAATGAAGTACATATAATTTGCAAAGAAAGTTACATAGTGCTACAGGAGCACTTTATCAAGTCTGTAAGGGCAAGACAGAATTTTTTAGAAAAGTTGATATTTAAAAGATCACTAAAAATTGAATACATTTTAGTTAAGAGGCAGGAAAGGGAAGGGAATTTTAAGAAGAGAAAGCAGTGGTATAATTTACTGTATGTTTCTAATACAGGGAATAAATAGCCCAAGTCTTGACAGTGAGGAAAAGTATAGAGATTTTGAGTAAATAATGAAGCCTCATTACATCTGGAAGGGATCCTTTGGGTTTCAAAACTAACTGCTCTTTTTTCCAAGCAGTGTGAGGAAACAGTCCAGTGTTTTTGAAACTCACTATATACAAAACCGGGAGCTGACTGTGGCTCAGATCATGAACTCCATATTGGCCAGTTCAGACTTAAATTGAAGAAAGTAGGGAAAACCACTAGACCATTCAGGTATGACCTAAATCAAATCCCTTATGACTATACAGTGGGAGTGAAAAATAGATTTAAGGGACTAGATCTGATAGACAGAATGCCTGATGAACTATGGATGGAGGTTGGTGACATTGAATTGGAGACAGGGACCAAGATCATTCCCATGGAAAAGAAATGCAAAAAAGCAAAGTGGGAGAGGGAGAGGGAGAGGGTGGGGAGATTTGGGAGAATGGCATTGAAACATGTATAATATCATGTATGAAACGAGTCGCCAGTCCAGGTTTGATGCACGATACTGGATGCTTGGGGCTGGTGCACTGGGATGACCCAGAGGGAGGGTATGGGGAGGGAGGAGGGAGGAGGGTTCAAGATGGGGAGCACGAGTATACCTGTGGCAGATTCATTTTGATGTTTGGCAAAACTAATACAATATTGTAAAGTTTAAAAATAAACTAAAATTAAAAAAAGAAAAGAAAAAAAAATGGCTGTCTGAGGAGGCCTTACAAATGGCTGATAAAAGAAGAGAAGTGAAAACCAAAGTAGAAAAGGAAAGATATAACCATCTGATTGCAGAGTTCTAAAGAATAGCAAGGAGAGATATAAAAGCCTTTCTCAGCGATCAATGCAAAGAAATAGAGGAAAATAACAAAATGGGAAAGACGAGAGATCTCTTCAAGAAAACTAGAGATACCAAGGGAACATTTCATGCAAAGATGGGCTCGATAAATGACAGACATGGTATGGACCTAACAGAAAAAGATGATATTAAGAAGAGGTGGCAGGAATACACAGAATTGTACAAAAAAGAGCTTCACAACCCAGATAATCATGATGGTGTGATCACTCACCTAGAGCCAGACATCCTGGAATGTGAAGTGAAGTGGGCCTTAGAAAGCATCACTATGAACAAAGCTAATGGAGGAGATGGGATTCCAGTGGAGCTATTTCAAATCCTTAAAGATGATGCTGTGAAAGTGCTGTACTCAATATGCCAGCAAATTTGGAAAGTTCAGCAGTGGTCACAGGACTGGAAAAGGTCAGTTTTCATTTCAATCCCAAAGAAAGGCAATCCCAAAGAATGTTCAAACTACTGCACAATTGCCCTCATCTCACACGCTAGTAAAGTAGCCAGGCTTCAGCAATATGTAAACTGTGAACTTCCAGATGTTCAAGCTGGTTTTAGAAAAGGCAGAGGAACCAGAGATCAAATTGCCAACATCCACTAGATCATCGAAAAATCAAGAGAGTTCCATAAAAACATATATGTCTGCTTTACTGACTATGCCAAAGCCTTTGACTGTGTGGATCACAATAAATTGTGGAAAATTCTGAAAGAGATGGGAATACCAGACCACCTGACCTGCCTCTTGAGAAACCTATATGCAGGTCAGGAAGCAACAGTTAGAACTGGACATGAAACAATAGACTGGTTCCAAATAGGGAAAGGAGTACAGCAAGGCCGTATGTTGTCACCATGCTTATTCAACTTATATGCAGAGTACATCATGAGAAACACTGGGCTGGAAGAAGCACAAGCTGGAATCACGATTGCCAGGAGAAATATCAATAACCCCAGATATGCAGATGATACCACCTATATGGCAGAAAGTGAAGAGGAACTAAAAAGCTTCTTGATGAAAGTGAAGAGTGAAATGTTGGCTTACAGCTCAACATTCAGAAAACTAAGATCATGGCATCTTGTCCCATCACTTCATGGGAAATAGATGGGGAAACAGTGGAAACAGTGTCAGACTTTATTTTTCTGGGCTGCAAAATCACTGCAGATGGTGACTGCAGCTATGAAATTAAAAGACGCTTACTCCTTGGAAGAAAAGTTATGACCAACCTAGATAGCATATTCAAAAGCAGAGACATTACTTTGCCAACAAAGATCTATCTAGTCAAGGCTATGGTTTTTCCAGTGGTAAGTATGGATGTGAGAGTTGGACTGTGAAGAAAGCTGAGTGCTGAAGAATTGATGCTTTTGAACTGTGGTGTTGAAAAGACTCTTGAGGACCCCTTGGACTGCAAGGATCTAACCAGTCCATCTTAAAGGAGATCAGCCCTGGGTGTTCATTGGAAGAACTGATGCTAAATCTGAAACTCCAATATTTTGGCCACCTCATGGGAAGAATTGACTCATTGGAAAAGACATTGATGCTGGGAGGGTTTGGAGGCAGGAGGAGAAAGGGATCACAGAGGATAAAATGGCTGGATGGCATCACCGACTTGATAGACATGAGTTTGGGTAAACTCCGGGAGTTGTTGATAGCAGGGAGTCCTGGCATGCTGCGATTCATGGGGTTGCAAAGAGTCAGACATGACTCAGTGACTGAAAGGAACTGAACTGATCTGATATGTTAATTAGTGGATAAATGGAGAATAATATATTTTAAATCTTGAATGATGAATGAAATGTGTAATAAGACATAGGGTCAGACTGATTTTAAAGGAATTTTATATATTAAGAAGAAAAAGCTAGGGTTTTGTTTTTAAAAAAACCTTTATGAAATAAAAGATTAATCCAAGATTCTCATGAAAGCAAAAGGGAATATTAGCCTACATCCAAATAGCAGCATTAACTCGCGAAAGAGTGATGACTCTTCACTGAGATAAAGAAAATAAAACACTGATGAAAACCTTTGAGAAAAAATCTACTACTAAATATGGAATTCACAATATTTTTATACAAAATTTATTGTCTGTTTTATACTTAAGAGGTAGTACATATTTGTCTCCTATAGAATAAATGTTTATAGTCAGTAAATAGTAAGCAGAGTTTCTCCAAGTGCAATTATTTGTATACTTTGAGGTGAATTGGGAACTTGTTAAAAATATAAACTTCTAAATATCAAATTCTAAGCATCACAGCCTTAGCATGTAGCAAAGTGCTAACTCTTGATTTATGGGGATTTTCTAAGCTAGTTTTAACTTAAATATGTTCAGATAAACTGCAAATTAAAGGATTATAGCCAATTTATGAAAAAAAGAAATACACTTTGTCACTGATGAGAGGCTTATAGGCATATAGCCATTCTATTATGGGCTCTCATTAAATACTATTAGCATGCCAAAAAGCTTTTCCTAAAGTATGATACATTGCTTTCCTGTTATCTTTCAAAAGTACTTGATTATCTTTCTAGGACATATCCCCTTGATAGAATGCTTGTAGTATTGAGAATATATGGTGATTTATTGTTTGCTGTATGCTGGTACACTGGTACACCCTTTATTTCTCTCCATCCTCTAATTTTCTTATCTACTGTGAAAACCTCACATGTACCTTGTGGATAACCTCACATGTATCTTGTGGATAATGATATTCAATACCTCTCCTGAGATTATATTTTAGATTTTCAGTCACCAAGTTTTTGTTGTTGTTCAAATGAATGGCAAACAGAAATATGTAAGATAGAATGAGAGATTATTTGCACATTTATCTTGCTGTAGAACCCTTAATTTATACAAATTGATGGTCACTTCTAATTTGAGAAGTCAATTAATTGATTTAAAATCACCATTCTTATGAGATACTACTGTATCCTAATCCCTGTGCATGGCAATGGAAAGCAAAGAAGAATGCAATATCTTGTCTGAATGTAAAAATATACATTTATGGATCTTAAGAGGAGACTTTGTAATTTACAGTAAGAATTTTCAAATAATAGCTGATTCAAATCAGGAGAGAGAATTGGGCTGTCTTATACTTTGGCCACCTGACATGAAGAACTGACTCACTGGAAAAGATCCTGATGCTGGGAAAGAGTGAAGGCAGGAGAAGGGGACGACAGAGAATGAGATGATTGGATAGTATCACTGACTTGATGAACCTGAGTTTGAGCAAGCTCCGGGAGTTGGTGATGGACAGGGAGATCTGGCATGCTCTAGTCCATGAGGTCGCAAAGTCGGGCACGACTGAGTGATTGAACTGAACTGATTGTCATGGCTGCTTATATTATCTTGGTATTTAATTTTCACTTCTTGTTTAGCAATACAATAAATTGTAACAGTAATTAACTTTGTTATTACTACTAGAACTTGTAGCTGCATATCACTAGCACAGGGAAGGATCATTGATAAAATTCAAAATTCAAAGTATGGTTTCTACTGAACATGCATTAATTTTACATCATTATAATGTCAAAAATTTTAAGTTGAACCATTATAAGCCAATGACTATCTGACAGTAATATTAATTTTGACACAAATTATTTTAGCTGAGGTCTTCCTTTGTGACTCAGCTGGTAAAGAATCCGCCTGCAATTTTTTAGCTGAATGGTGACTCGTAAGACATTTATCAGTTTCATTACTATGTACAACAGATTATTCTTCAAGCAGAGATTTTTTTCAGTTTGTGATCTTCCAGATTAATAAATTTAGTCTTTTATCAATTCTATGTCCTCGGAGAATGTGTCCATTTACTGTTCCTATTGTCCTCTTAACTGATGGTTTCTTAGCTTAAAATCTACTGAGCTTTAAATATACAGAGACAATCAATAGTATAATAATATATATTTCTAAAATACGTAGTACCTTGAAAATGAACATATGGGTATGTTTTTATTTAGTACTATGACATTGAAATATTATATTGTAGTAATGTATAAATAATTAAAAAACCAAGTATACATAAATACATGCTGCAGGCCTTGACATTCATTGAAATATAAAGAATGTACATGCAACTATTGTCATTGATAAAAATCACAATATTATGACTGCATTAAACCCATTGAAGTAAATAAGATGTACCTGCATATTATATTGAAGGAAATCTTACAGTAAAAGATTGTAATTAAAATATTTTAATAAAATTTCTATGTTTAAAAACAGAGCTTTCTATAAACAAGAATGGTGACATCAAGCTTTGAAAATATTTTACATAGATGAGTAAACAGATTCAGTGCTTTGAATAAAAATATAAACAAAGTAAACATGTTCAGAACAGTCATTCAGTTGTATCCGACTCTTTGCAACCCCATCAACAGTAGCATGCCAGGCTTCCCTGTCCATCACCAGCTCACGGAGCTTGATCAAACTTATGACAGAGATGGTGATGCCATTCAACCATCTTATCCTCTGTCCTGCCCTTCTCCTCCTGCCTTCAATCTTTCCCAGAATCAGGGTCTTTTCCAATAAGTTAGTTATTTGCATCAGGTGGCCGAAGTATTGAGGTTTCAGCTTCAGCATCAGTCCTTCCAAAGAATATTCAGGACTGATTTCCTTTAGTATTGACTGGTTTGATCTCCTTGTAGTCCAAGGGACTTTCAGGAGTCTTTTCCAAGCCCACAGTTCAAAAGCAGTGATTCTTCAATGCTCAGCTTTCTTTACAGTCCAACTCTCATCCATATATGACTACTGGGAAACCTATGCTTTTGATGAGATGGAACTTTGTTGGCCAAGTTATGACTGCTTTTTAATATGCTGCCTAGTTTGGTCATAGCTTTTCTTTTAAGGAGCAAGCATCTTTTACTTTCATGGCTGCAGTCACCATCTGCAGCGATTTTGGAGCCCCCCAAAATAAAGTCTCTCACTGTTTCCATTATTTTCCCACCTATTTGCCATGAAGTGATGGGGTCAGAGGCCATGATCTTAGTTTTTTTAATGTTAAGTATTAAGGTAACTTTTTCACTCTCCTCTTTCACTTTCAAGAAGCTCTTTTGTTTTTCTTTTCTTTTTGCCATAAGGGTAATGTCATTTGCATATCTGAGGTTTTTGATATTTCTCCCAGAAATCTTGATTTCAGCTTGTATTTCATCCAGCTCAGCATTTTGGATGATGTACACTGCATATAAATTAAATAAGCAGGGTGACAATATACAGCCTTGACGTACTCCTTTCCTTATTTGGAACCAGTCTGTTGTTCCACGTGCAGTTCAAACTATTGCTTCTTGACCTGCATACAGATTTCTCAGGAGATAGATAAGGTGGTCTGCTCTTGATCTCTGTAAGAATTTTCCCCAATTTGTTGTGATCCACACAAAGGCTTTGGCATAGTCAATAAAGTAGAAGTAGATTTTTTTTCTGGAATTCTCTCTTCTTTTTTTTTTTTTTCCCCTATGATTTTGGCAATTTGATTTCTGGTTCCTTTGTCTTGAACATCTGAAAGTTCATAGTTCACATACTGTTGAAGCCTGGATTGGATAATTTTGAGCATTACTTTACTAGTGTATTAGATGAGTGCAATTGTGTGGTAGTTTGAGCATTCTTTGGCTTGCTTTTCTTTGGGATTGAAATGAAAACTGACCTTTTCCAGTCCTGTGGCCACTGCTGAGTTTTCCAAATTTGCTGGCATATTCAGTGCAGCAGTTTAACAGCATCATGTTTTACAATTTCAAATGGATCAACTGGAATTCCATCACCTCCTCTATCTATTCATTTTTCTAAATTTATTTATTTTAAATGGACGCTACTTACTTTACAATATTGTAGTAGTTTTGCCATACATTGACATGAATCAGCCAAGGGTGTACATGTGTTCCCCATCCTGAATCCCCCTCCTACCTCCCTTGCCATCCCATCCCTCTGGGTCATCCCAGTACACCAGTCCTGAGCACTCTGTCTCATGAATCGAACCTGGACTGGTGATCTGTTTCACATATGATAATATACATGTTTCACTGCTATTTTCCCAAATCATCCCACCCTCGCCTTCTCTCACAGAGTCCAAAAGACTGTTCTAAACATCTGTGTCTCTTTTGCTATCTCACATATAGAGTTATCATTCCCATTTTTCTAAATTCCCTATATAGGCATTAGTATACTGTATTGGTGTTTTTCTTCCTGGCTTACTTCACTCTGTATAATAGGCTCCACTTTCATCCACTTCATTAGAACTGATTCAAATGTATTCTTTTTAATGGCTGAGTAATATTTCATTGTGTATAGGTACCATGGCTTTCTTATCGATTCTTCTGCTGATAGGCATCTAGGTTGCTTCCATGTCCTGGCTATTATAAACAGTGATGTGAGGAACATTGGGGTACATGTATCTCTTTCAATTCTGGTTTCCTCGGTGTGTATGCCCAACAGTGGGATTGCTGGGTCATATGGCAGTTCTATTTCCAGTTTTTTAAGGAATCTCCACACTGTTCTCCATAGTGGCTGTACTAGTTTGCATTCCCACCAACAGTGTAAGAGGGTTCCCTTTTCTTCACACCCTCTCCAGCATTTACTGTTTGTAGACTTCTGGATAGCAGCCATTCTGACCGGCATGAAATAGTACCTCATTGTGGTTTTGATTTGCATTTCTCTGATAATGAGTGATGTTGAACATCTTTTAATGTATTTGTTAGCCATCTGTATGTCTTCTTTGGAGACATGTCTGTTTAGTTCTTTGGCCTATTTTTTTTTTTTTAATTGGGTCATTTATTTTTCTGGAATGGGCTGCAGGATTTGCTTGTGTATTTTTGAGATTAATTCCTTGTTAGTTGCTTCATTTGCTATTATTTTCTCCCATTCTGAAGGCTGTCTTTTACCTTGCTTATAGTTACCTTCATTGTGCAAAAGCTTTTAAGTTTAATTAGGTCCCATTTTTTGATTTTTGCTTTCATTTCCGTTACTCTGAGAGGTGGGTCATAGAGGATCCTGCTGTGATTTATGTCAGAGAGTGTTTTGCCTATATTTTCCTCTAGGAGTTTTATAGTTCCTGGTCTTACATTTAGAGCTTTAATCCACTTTGAATTTATTTTTGTGTATGGTATTAGAAAGTGTTCTAGTTTCATTCTTTTACAAGTGGTTGACCAGTTTTCCCAGCACCACTTGTTAAAGAGATTGTCTTTTCTCCATTGTATATTCTTGCCTCCTTTGTCAAAGATAAGGTGTTCATATGCCGGGGTCCAGCCCGGGTGGATCCAGGGAAATTTGAAGGAGAGACAGCATCGGTGAATACGTTGGCTTTAATTAAATATTAATTAGAGATATAAAGAATAATAGAATAAGGGTAGCTCAGCAGGAAAATTCAGCGGAGAAAAGAGGCTGAATAACTTGGTTTACGTGGAAAGCTAATAAAATTCCAAGGCAAGGAATTTACGTCACCTACGTAGGCTGCAGGCGTCCTCCCATTCTCCTGAAGGAGAGGAGACACTGACGCCTCCCCGGTCAGATTTTAGAAGCCCAGGCACAATTAGTAAGCTTGACGAGCCTCCATGTTCCAGATGGGAACTCAGCCAGAGGTTGAGAGAAAGAATGACATGGGGAGACCAGTCTTTTGAGGAACTGATCCCATTTTTTATTTTTACAGGGTCTGTTTTTATACACTGAGATGTTATACAAAAGTCACACGGGGTCAGCAGTCCTGACTATTATTAAAGTCAGGTGCTTCATACAAATGTATACAGAGGTCTTAGGGGTGTTGAATCATTTTCTGGCCAGGGGGCCTGCTGACAATTTATGACCCTCTCCTTGTGACAGCAGTCAGTCAACCAGAACACTTATTTCTCCAAGGGTGATTATGCTTAAAACAGACACCATCTTCCGAAGGTACCAGATAAAGTTACATTCCTATAGGGTGAGGGTGCAGTGGGTTTTAATTAAGGAAAGAATTTTCTTAGCCTAAGGTCTAACGTGATTAATATCAAAGGTTAATACTTATTTTTTCTATATATTCATTAATGTGTATAAGGGCAGGGGATGTGGAGACTTAGCAGCAAACATTGGCTCAACAAATGGAAAACTCTTCACCAATACAAATTCTAATCAGCCCTCTATACTATACTAAGAGTTTTCTAACTACTCTAAAGAACCTGTTTTTAGAAGGTTTAAAGCATTTTGTGCCTCTCATGGTTGGGAGGCTGTGAGCAATCACATGTGGCCAGACAAGCTTGTCAGGCAGGCTAGAGAACCTTCAGAGGAGTTTGTAGGTTAAAACACTCCTGTCGTGCCCAGGAAATATTATTAACTGGAGCTCTAAGTTAACTCCTTCTCCGAAGGAGGTGGTGGGGGACAGCCCCCTGTAAAGTCAGAGGTATAGGTGAGAGCACAAAGTAGTAAAGTAGGCAGGCTCTGGTTTTGGGGGTAGATGCTCGAGAAGTTCCAGGGGGACTCCCGAGGCTCGATCCCACCTTTGCGTATGTCGAGCCTCCTTCCTCATGACCTTTGCCATGGGCAGAGTTCCTCACGCTGGTTCCCGGCATCCATAGGTGCGTGGATTTATCTCTGGGCTTTCTATTTTTTTCCATTGATCTATATGTCTATCTTTGTGCCAGTACCATACTGTCTTGATGACTGTGGCTTTGTAGTAGAGCCTGAAGTCAGGCAGGTTGATTCCTCCAGTTCCATCTTCTTTCTCCAGACTGCTTTGGCTATTAGAGGTTTTTTGGTAATTCCATACAAATTGTGAAATTTATTGTTCTAGTTCTGTGAAAAATACCATTGGTAGCTTGATAGGAATTGCATTGAACCTATAGATTGCTTTGGTTAGTATACTCATTTTCAATATATTGATTCTTCCAATCCATGAACATGGTATATTTTTCCATCTATTTGTGTCTTTTTTGATTTCCTTCATCAGTGTTTTACAGTTTTCTATATATAGGTCTTTTGTTTCTTTAGGTAGGTATATTCCTAAGTATTTTATTCTTTTCATTGCAATGGTGAATGGAATTGTTTCCTTAATTTCTCTTTCTGTTTTCTCATTGTTATTATATAGGAATGAAAGGGGTTTCTGTGTGTTAATTTTATTTCCTGCAACTTTACCATATTCATTGATTAGCTCTGGTAATTTTCTGGTGGTTTCTTTAGGGTTTTCTATGTAGAGGATCATGCCATCTTCAAACAGTGAGAGTTTTAGTTCTTCTTTTCCAGTCTGGATTCCTTTTATTTCTTTTTCTGCTCTGATTGCTGTGGCCAAAACTTCCATAACTATGTTGAATAGTAGTGGTGAGAGTGGGCACCCTTGTCTTGTACCTGACTTTAAGGGAAATGCTTTCAATTTTTCACCATTGAGGATAATGTTTGCTGTGGGTTTGTCATATATAGCTTTTATTATGTTGACGTATGTTCCTTCTATGCCTGCTTTCTGGAGGGTTTTTATCATAAATGGATGTTGAATTTTGTCAAAGGCTTTCTCTGCAGCTATTGAGATAATCATATGGTTTTTATCTTTCAGTTTGTTAATGTGGTGTATGTCATTGGTTGATTTGTGGATATTGAAGAATCCTTGCATCCCTGGGATAAAGCCCACTTGGTCATGATGTATGATATTTTTAATATGTTGTTGGATTCTGTTTGCTAGAATATTGTTAAGGATTTTTGCATCTATGTTCATCAGTGATATTGGCATATAGTTTTCTTTTTTTGAGGCACCTTTGTCTGGTTTTGGTATTAGGGTGATGGTGGCCACATAGAATGAGTTTGGAAGTTTACCTTCCTCTGCAATTTTCTGGAAGAGTTTGAGTAGGATAGGTGTTAGCTCTTCTTTAAATTTTTGGTAGAATTCAGCTGTGAAGCCATCTGGTCCTGGGCTTTTGTTTGTTGGAAGATTTCTGATTACGGTTTCCATTTCTGTGTTTGTGATGGGTCTCTTAAGATTTTCAATTTCTTCTTGGTTCAGTTTTGGAAAGTTGTACTTTTCTAAGAATTTGTCCATTTCTTCCAAGTTGTCCATTTTATTGGCATATAGTTGTTGATAGTAGTCTCTTATGATCCTTTGTATTTCTGTGTTATCTGCTGTGATTTCTCCATTTTCATTTCTAATTTTGTTGATTTGATTTTTCTCCCTTTGTTTCTTGATGAGTCTGGCTAATGGTTTGTCAACTTTATTCATCTTCTCAAAGAACCAGCTTTTAGCTTTGTTGATTTTTGCTATGGCCTCTTTTGTTTCTTATGCACTTATTTCTGGCTTAATTTTTAAGATTTCTTTCCTTCTACTAACCCTGGGCTTCTTCATTTCTTTCTTTTCTAGGTGTTTTCTGTTTTAGGTGTAGAGTTAAGTTATTTATTTGACTTTTTTCTTGAGGTAAGCCTGTGTTGCTATGAACCTTGCCCTTAGTACTGCTTTTACAATGTCCCATAGTTTTGGGGTTGTTGTGTTTTCATTTTCATTCGTTTCTGTGCATATTTTGATTTCTTTTTTATTTCTTCCATGATTTCTTGGTTATTCAGCAGACGGTTGTTCAGCCTCTATATGCTGGAAATTTTAATAGTTTTTCTGCTATAATTGATGTCTAATCTTACTGCATTGTGATCAGAAAAGATGCTTGGAATGATTCTATTTTTTTTTTTAATTTACCATGGCTAGATTTATGGTCCAGGATATGATCTATCCTGGAAAAGGTTCCATGTGCGCTTGAGAAAAAAGTGATATTCGTTGTTTTGAGGTGAAATGTCCTATAGATATCAATTAGGTCTAATTGGTCCATTGTATCATTTAGAGTTTGTGTTTCCTTGTTAATTTTATGTTTAGTTGATTTAGCCATAGATGTGAGTGGGGTATTAAAGTCTCTCAGTATTATTGTGTTATTGTTAATTTTCCCTTTCATACTTGTTAGCATTTGTCTTACATATTGCAGTGCTCCTATGTTGAGTGCATATATATTTATAATTGTTATATCTTCTTCTTGGATTGATCCTTTGATCATTATGTAGTGTCCTTCTTTGTCTCTTTTCACAATCTTTGTTTTATTTATTTTTTTTTTTTGATTTTATATCCTGCAACTTTACTATAATCATTGATTAGTCCTAGTAATTTTCTGGTGGAGTCTTTAGGGTTTTCTATGTAAAGGATCATGTCATCGGCAAACAGTGAGAGTTTTACTTCTTTTCCAATTTGGATTCCTTTTATTTCTTTTTATAAGAAATAAAACTATTAAAACAATTATATGCCAATAAATTGGACAACGTGGAAGAAATGGACAAATTCTTAGAAAAGTACAACTTTCCAAAACTGGACCAGGAAGAAATAGAAAATCTTAACTGACCCATCACAAGCACGGAAATTGAAACTGTAATCAAAAATCTTCCAGCAAACAAAAGCCCAGGTCCAGACGGCTTCACAGCTGAATTCTACCAAAAATTTAGAGAAGAGCTAACACCTATCCTGCTCAAACTCTTCCAGAAAATTGCAGAGGAAGGTAAACTTCCAAACTCATTCTATGAGGCCACCATCACCCTAATACCAAAACCTGACAAAGATCCCACAAAAAAAGAAAACTACAGGCCAATATCACTGATGAACATAGATGCAAAAATCCTTAACAAAATTCTAGCAATCAGAATCCAACAACATATTAAAAAGGTCATACACCATGACCAAGTGGGCTTTATCCCAGGGATGCAAGGATTCTTCAATATCTGCAAATCAATCAAGGTTATACACCACATTAACAAATTGAAAAATAAAAACCATATGATTATCTCAATAGATGCAGAGAAAGCCTTTGACAAAATTCAACATCCATTTATGATAAGAACTCTCCAGAAAGCAGGAATAGAAGGAACATACCTCAACATAATAAAAGCTATATATGACAAACCCACATCAAACATTGTCCTCAATGTTGAAAAATTGAAAGCATTTCCTCTAAAGTTAGGAACAAGACAAGGGTGCCCACTTTCACCATTACTATTCAACATAGTTTTGGAAGTTTTGGCCACAGCAATCAGAGCACAATCTTTATTTTAAAGTCTATTTTATCTGATATGATTATTGCTACCCCTGCTTTCTTTTGGTCTCTATTTGTGTGGAATATCTTTTTCCAGCCCTTCACTTTCAGTCTGTATGTGTCCTTTGTTTTGAGGTGGGTCTTTTGTAGACAATATATATAGGGATCTGGTTTTTTATCCATTCAGCCAGTCTTTGGCTTTTGATTGGGGCATTCAACCCATTTACATTTAAGGTAATTATGATAAGTATGATCCTGTTGCCATTTACTTTGTTGTTTTGGGTTCGAATTTATATACCCTTTCTGTGTTTCTTGTCTAGAAGAGATCCTCTAGTATTTGTTGGAGAACTGGTTTGGTGGTGCTGAATTCTCTCAGTTTTTGCTTGTTTGTAAAGCTTTTGATTTCTCCTTCATATTTGAATGAGCTCCTTGCTGGGTACAGTAATCTGGGTTGTAGGTTTTTCTCTTTCATCACTTTAAGTATGTCCTGCCATTCCCTTATGGCCTGAAGAGTTTCTATTGAAAGATCAGCTGTTATCCTTATGGGAATCCCCTTGTGTGTTATTTGTTGTTTTTCCCTTGCTGCTTTTAATATTTGGTCTTTGTGTTTTACCTTTGTCAATTTGATTAATATGTGTCTTGGGGTGTTTTGTCTTGGGTTTATCCTGTTTGGGACTCTCTGGGTGTCTTGGACTTGGGTGACTATTTCCTTCCCCATTTTAGGGAAGTTTTCAACTATTATCTCCTCAAGTGTTTTCTCATGGTCTTTCTTTTTGTCTTCTTCTGGGACTCCTATGATTCGAACACTGGGGCATTTAACATTGTCCCAGAGGTCTCTGAGGTTGTCCTCATTTCTTTTAATTATTTTTTCCTCTCTGTTTCACTTATTTCTACCATTCTATCTTCTACCTCACTTATTCTATCTTCTGCCTCCATTATTCTACTGTTGGTTCCCTCCAGAGTGTTTTTGATCTCATTTATTGCATTATTCATTATATATTGACTCTTTTATTTCTTCTAGGTCCTTGTTAAACATTTCTTGCATCTTCTCAATCCTTGTCTCCTGGATATTTATCTGTAACTCCATTTTGTTTTCAAGATTTTGAATCATTTTTACTATTATTATTCTGAATTATTTTTCAGGTCAACTCCCTATCTCTTCCTCTTTTGTTTGGTTTGGTGAGCATTTATCCTGTTCCTTTACCTGCTGAGTATTTTTCTGTCTTTTCATCTTGTTTAGATTGCTGTGTATGGGGTGGCCTTTCCATATTCTGGCAGTTTGTGGTTCCTATTTATTGTGGTGGTTCCTCACTGTGAGTGGGGTTGAATGGGTGGCTTGTCAAGGTTTCCTGGTTAGGAAAGCTTGTGTCGGTGCTCTGGTGGGTGGAGCTGGATTTCTTCTCTCTGGAGTGCAATAAAGTGTCCAGTAGTGAGTTTTGAGATGTCTATGGGATGGTGTGACTTTGGACAGCTTGTATATTGAAGCTCAGGGCTATGTTCCTGTGTTGCTGGAGAATTTGCATGATATGTCTTGCTCTGGAAATTGTTGGCTCTTGGGTGGTGCTTGGTTTCAGTGTAGGTATGGAGGCTTTTGGATGAGCTTTTATCAATTAATGTTCCCTGGAATCAGCAGTTCTCTGGTGTTCTCAGAATTTGGACTTAAGCCTCCTGCCTCTGGTTTTCAGTCTTATTCTTACAGTAGCCTCAAGACTCCTTCATCTATACAGCATCAGTGATAAAACATCTAGGTTAATGACAAAGTTTCTCCACAGCGAGGGACCCCCAGAGAGGTTCACAGAGTTGCATGGAGAAGAGAAGAGAGAGGAGGGAGATAGAGGTGACTAGGAGGAGAAGAGGGGGAATCAAAAGGGGAGAGAGCAAGCTAGCCAGTAAACAATTTCCTATGTGTTCTCCACAGTCCGGACCCCTCAGAGATGTTCATGGAGTTAAACAGAGAAGAGCAGAGGGAGGAAGGAGATAGAGGTGACCAGGAAGATAAAAGGGAGAATCAAAAGTAGAGAGATAGATCCAGCCAGTAATCAGTTCCCTAAGTGTTCTCCACAGCCCAGAACACACAAAGAGATTCACAGAGTTGGCTAGAGAAGAGAAGGGGGAGAGAGGAGATAAAGGCAACTTGGTGGATAAAAAGGAGAGTCGAAAGGGGGAGAGAGCAATCAAGCCAGCAATCACACTCCCAAGTAAAAATGGGTACTGAAGATTGGGTTCTTAAATGTACAAAATTTGATAACAAATACCAAAAAGCAAAGATTAAAAATCTAGAGTAGAGGTTAGACTCTCAAAAATAGAATATTAAAAAAGAACAAAGTCATAAAAATTATAAAAATATATATATGAAGTTTCCTTTAAAAATAGGGTCTTTTTTTTGCAGGGTAATAGTAGGTTATAAAAATAAAAATTAAAGGAGTAATAGAGGACAAAATTTTTTTAAAAATTTAAAAAATGATAATAGTAAAAATATATCTAAGAATTTCTCTGGAGCTGTTGCAGACAGTGTGGGGTCAGTTCAGTTTCAGATAATTCCTTGATCCAGCTTATACTTCTCAAGATCTATAGGCCCCTTCCCAAGTAGTCATTTCTAACTACAGGGTTTTAATCTGTTGCACCTGTCACTTCCAAAGCAGTTCCCTCTGTTTATTTTAGCTTCTCCTGTTTGCTGGTCTCTTCAGTGTCTAATTATGCCCTGACACAAGGGGGTGAAGGTGGCTGCTCATTTAGGCTCCTTTGTTCAGTACTACTGTGGGGAGGGAGGAACACTGCAAACAGATATCACTGGCATGTGTGGGGAGTGCTCACAGTGTCTTGGCTGCACTGAGTTTGCCCCCGCTCATGGCGTGTAGGCTTTCATGATCTACACTTCTCAGGTTCTAGGTTGCTCTGCCAGGGAACTGTCTGAGTCGGGCCATGGGTTGCGTTCACTTCCCAGGTCTAAGCCACTCAGGTTTAGGTTCTCAGGTACTCCACAAAGGCACAGACTCGGTTGGGCCTGAGTTTTGTTCCCTTCCCAGGTCCAAGCAGCTCAGACGACCAGGTGCTGGTGAGTGCAGTCTCTCCCAGGTTGGGGTTGCATCTTATCGCCTCCCCTGTCCCAGACATTTGGTTTTCTGGGTGACTGCGGGTGTGCCTCTCTCAGATATGCTGTGTGTCTCTTCTGGGAAGCTGATCTCCGGCTGCAACCCTCCCTGCGGATGTCAACCATCCAGAATCCCAAGAAGTCGTGGTTAGCAACGGAGCCTGTTTGCAGTTTGGTAGAGGATGCCTCTCTGGGGCCGAGATTGCCCCTTTCCGGCTCTGGCTACCCCCACCTGCCTGTCTCCAGTGGGGGATGAGCCAGTCCACAGCCTGCTAGCTCTCCTCTGGTATTCACTCAGTCCTTTGTTCTGTGAGCAGGCCTGGCAGTGCCTTAGGTTAGGGCTTTTTGTGGGATAGTTCTCTATCTCTCTCTCTCCCTCTTTTTTTTTTTTTTTTTCCCTCTCTTTCTCTGGCTATCCCACAGTTTGGCTTGCTATCTCACGTTAGTTCCCTCAGATGTCCTCAGGGCATTCAGGCCTGGTCCTTACCTTAAGCAATGCAGCCCATGCCTCCCTGCTCAGCCCCTGCTTGCTGGTGGCGGCTGTGAGTGCTGGGAGTTGCCAGGGCATGTAATCTGTGGGTTTTATTTATTTATTTTTCCTCCCGGTTATGTTGCCCTCTGAGATTCCAAAACTCCCCACAGACCCACTGGTGAGAGTGTTTCCTGGTGTTTGGAAACTTCTCTTCTTTTAAGACTCCCTTCCCAGGATGGATCTCCACCCCTACCTCTTTTGTCTCTCTTTTGATCTTTTATATTTTCTCCTACCTCCTTTCGAAGACAATGGGCTATCTTTCTGGGTGCCTGAAGTCCTCTGCCAGCATTCAGAAGTTGTTTTGTAGAATTTGCTCAGTGTTCAAATGTTCTTCTAATGAATTTGTTGGGGAGAAAGTATTCTCCCCATTCTATTCCTCAGCCATCTTAGGAAACCCCCCCCCCCATTTTTATTCTTAGTGATGCTTCCTAAGGCACACTTGACTTAAAATTCCAGGATGATTGGCTCTAGGTGAGTGATCACACCATCGTGGTTATCTGGCTAATTAAGAACTTTTTTTTTATGTAGTTAAATCTGAGTATTCTTGCCACCTATGCTTAATACCTTCTGCTTCTGTTAGGTCCATACTGTTTCTGTCCTTTATCATGTCCATCTTTGTATGGAATTTCCCCTTGACCAACCTAGATAGCATATTCAAAAGCAGAGACATTACTTTGCCAACAAAGGTTCATCTAGTCAAGGCTATGGTTTTTCCAGTCGTCATGTATGGATGTGAGAGTTGGACTGTGAAGAAGGCTGAGTGCTGAAGAATTGATGCTTTTGAACAGTGGTGTTGGAGAAGACTCTTGA
>NW_011494748.1:2697163-2708503 GCF_000754665.1 Bison bison bison | reverse complement strand
AGACAGCCCTTGGACTGCAAGGAGATCCAACCAGTCCATTCTGAAGGAGATCAGCCCTGGGATTTCTTTGGAGGGAATGATGCTAAAGCTGAAACTCCAGTACTTTGGCCACCTCATGCGAAGAGTTGATTCACTGGAAAAGACTCTGATGCTGGGAGGGATTGGGGGCAGGAGGAGAAGGGGACGACAGAGGATGAGATGGCTGGATGGCATCACTGACTTGATGGATGTGAGTCTGGGTGAACTCCGGGAGTTGGTGATGGACAGGGAGGCCTGGCGTGCTGCGAGTCATGGGGTTGCAAAGAGTCGGACACGACTGAGCGACTGATCTCTAATCTGACCTCTAATTTTCTTGAAGAGATGTCTAGTTTTTCCCATTCTATTGTTTTCCTATATTTCTTTCTATTGATCACTGAGGAAGGCTTTCTTATTTCTCCTTGGTATTCCTTGGAGCTCTGCATTCAAATGGGAATATCTTTCCTTTTCTCCTTTGCTTTTAGCTTCTCTTCTTTTCTCAGGTATTTGTAAGGCATCCTCAGACAAAGATTGTGCATTTTTGCATTCCTTTTTCTTAGGGATGATCTTGAATACTGCCTCCTGTAAAATGTCTGAAACTCCATCCATAGTTTTTCAGGCACTTTGTCTATCAGATCTAACATTTTGAATCATTTCTCACTTCCACTCTATAATTGTAAGGGATTTGATTTAGGTCAACCTGAATGGTCTAATGGTTTTCCCTACTTTCTTCAACTAAAGTCTGAATTTCTGAGTTTTGCAATAAGTAGTTCATGATTTGAGCCACAGTCAGCTCCCAGTCTTGTTTTTGCTGACTGTATAGAGCTTCTCCATCTTCGATTGCAAAAGAAAACGAATAATCTGATATCGCTATTGACCATCTGGTGATGTCCATGTGTAGAGTCTTCTCTTGTGTTGTTGGAAGAGGGTGTTTCCTATGACCACCAGTTTGTTCTCTTGGCAAAACTCTGTTGGCCTTGGCCCTGCTTCATTTTATAGTCCAAGGCAAAATTTGCCTGTTATTCCAGGTATCTCTTGGCTTCCTACTTTTGCATTCCAGTCCCTTATGATGAAAGCAACATTTTTGGGGGTGTTAAGTCTGGAATGTCCTGTAGGTCTTCATAGAACTATTCAGTTTCAGTTTCTTCAGCATTACTGGTTAAGGCATAGACTTGGATTATTGGGATATTGAATAGTTTGCCTTGGAAACAAACAGAGATCATTCTGTCATTGTTGAGATTGTATCCACTCAAGTATTGCATTTTGGACTCTCTTGTTAACTATGATGGCTACTCCATGTCTTCTAAGGGATTCTTGTCCATAGTAGTAGATATAATTGACTTCCGAATTAAATTTGCCCATTCAAGTCCATTTTAGTTCAGTGATTTCTAAATTGTCGATGTTCACTTTTGCCCTCTCTTGTTTGACCATTTCTAATTTACCTTGATCCATGGACCTCACACTCCAGGTTCCTATGTAGTATTGTTCTTTACAGCATCAGACTTTACTCCCATTACCAGTCACATCTAATGCTGTATTGTAAATCGGAACTAATATAATATTGTAACTCAGCTAAACTTAAATAAAAATTTTCAAAATTAAAAAAAAAATAATATAACTGTGTGGTGTTTTCACTTTGGCTCTGTCTCTTCATTCTTTCTGGAGTTATTTCTCCACTCTCCTCCAGTAGCATATTGGGCACCTACCGACCTGGGGAGTTCATCTCAGTGTTATATCTTTTTGCCTTTTCATACTGTTCATGGGGTCCTCAAGGCAAGAATCTTGAAGTGGTTTGCCATTCCCTTCTCTAGTGGACCGCATTTTGTCAGAACTTTTCACCATGTCCTATCCATCTTGGGTCACCCTACATGACATGGCTCATAGTTTCTTTGAGTTAGACAAGGCTGTGGTCCATGTGATCATTTTGATTAGTTTTCTGTGATTGTGGTTTTCATCCTTCTGCCTTCTGATGGATAAGGGTAAGAGGCTTATGGAAGCTTCCAGATAGGAGAGGCTGACTCTGGAGGAAACTGGGTCTTTTTTAATGGGTGGGGTAATACTCAGTAAATCTTTAATCCAGTTTTCTGTTGATAGATGGGGCTGTGTTCTCTCACTGTTGTTTGACCTGAGACCAAACTATGATGGAGATAATGAAGATAATGGTAACCTCCTTCAAAGTGTCCCATGCTTAGATTGCCTCACTCAATGTCCCCAATCCTCAGCAGGCCACAGCCAAAGCATGCCTCTGCTGGAGACTCCTGGACACTCAGAGGAAAGTCTGGCTCAATCTCCTTTAGGGTCACTGCTCCTTTCTCCTGGGTCCTGGTGCACACAAGGTTTTCTTTGTGCCCTCCAAGAGTCTGTTTCTCCAATCCTGTGCAAGTTCTGGAATCAAATGCCACTGGCCTCCAAAGTCAAATTCCCTGGGTGTTCTCAGTCCCTTTGCCAGATCCCTGGGTTGGGAAATCTGTTGTGGGTCCCAGAACTTTCTTAACATTGTGAGAGTTTATTTGGTATTATTGTTCTGCAGTTTTTGGGTCATCTAATTGGCAGCTCTGTGGTGGGGTTAATGGTGACCCCCTCTAAGAGGGCTTATGCCACGCATTGTGTGACCCAGGTCTGCCACATCCAGAGCCCCTGCTCTTGTGGCAGGACACTGCTCATCTGTACCTCCGCAGGAGACACTCAGACAATCAAAGGCAGGTCTGGCTCAGTCTCTGTGGGATCTCTGGTTTATGGTGTGCACAAAGTTTTGTTGGGCATCTCTGGCGGGTATGAGGTTTGATTCTAAAAGCAATTTCGCCCCTCTTACCATCTTACTAGGGCTTTGCCTTTGCCCTTGGACGTGGGGTATCTTTTTTTGGTGGGATCCAACATTCTTCTGTTGATGGTTGTTCAGCAGCAAGTTGTAATTTTGGAGTTCTCACAGGAAGAGATAAATGCATGTCCTTCTACTCTGCCATCTACAACAAGTTAACATGTACTAGGTAGATAAGTTAGGAAAGTGAAAATAATTCAGAATATGGAGAAGAGTGTGGAGGTTCCTTAAAAAACTGGAAATAGAACTGCCGTAAGACCCAACAATTCCAGTGCTTGGCATACACACTGAGGAAACCAGAATTGAAAAAGACACGCGTACGCCAATGTTCATCACAGCACTGTTTACAATAGCTAGGATGTGGAAGCAGCCTAGATGTCCATTAGCAGACAAATGGATAAGAAAGCTGTGGTACATATACACAATGGAATATTACTCAGCTATTAAAAGGAACACATTTGAATCAGTTCTAATGAGGTAGTTGAAACTGGAGCCTATTATGCAGAGTGAAGTAAGTCAGAAAGAAAAACAACAATATAGTATATTAATGCATATATATGTGTAATTTAGAAAGATGACAATGATGACCCTATATGCAAGACAGCAAAAGAGGCACAGATATAAAGAACAGACTTTTGGATTCTGTGGGAGAAGGCAAGGGTGGGATAATTTGAGAGAATAGCATTGAAACATTTATATTGCCACATGTGAAATAGATCATCAATCCAAATTTGATGCATGAAACAGGGCACTCAAAGCCGGTGCACTGGGACAACCCTGAGAGGTGGGATGGAGAGGGAGGTGGGAGATGGGTTCAGGATGGGGGACACATGTACACCCATTGCTGATTCATGTCAATGTATGGCAAAAACCACTACAATATTGTAAAGTAATTAGCCCCCAATAAAAAAAAGAGAGAGAGAATACCCTCTCTCTCATGTATGTGTGAGTGTGTGTGTATATAAGGGCTAATTCAGGTATCTTGGATATACTACACACTTTTTTTTTTATCAGAAGTAAACTTTAAAATATTGAATTTAATATGAAAAGCTTATATGCTTTATCTCAGGTATTGTTTAGCTCCTTATGCATTTTAATGATTGCTTATAACTAGCAAGGTTATTTATTATTGTTATTGTTGTTCAGTCACTCAGTGGTGTCCAACTCTGTGATCCCATGGACTGCAGCACTCCAGGCCTCCCTGTCCCTCACCATCTCCAGAATTTGTCCAAGTTCATGTTCATTGCATCGGTGATGCTGTCCAGCCACCTCATCCTCTAATGCCCACTTCTCATTCTGCCTTCAATTTTTCCCAAGATCAGGGATTTTTCCAGTGAGTAATCTGTTTGCATCAGTTTCAGCTTCAGTTTGTGCTTCAGTTTCAACATCAGTCCTTCCAGTGAATATTCAGGTTTTATCTCTCTTAAGATTGACTGATTTAATCTTCTTTCTGTCCAAGGGACTTTCAGTAGTCTCCAGTGGCACAGTTTGAAGGCATCAATTATTTGGCATTCTGCCTTCTTTACAGTCCAGATTGCACAACTGTACATGACCACCGGGAAGACAATAGCCTTCACTATAAAGACCTTTGTCAACAGAGTAATGTCTCTGCTTTTCAACACACTGTCTAGGTTTTTCATCTTTTTCCTGCCAAGAAGCGACTGTCTTCTCATTTCATGGTTGCAGTCACCATCCGCAGTGACTTAGGAGCCTAAGAAGAGGAAATCTGCCACTACTTCCACATTTTCCACTTTAGTTGCCATGAAGTAATGGGGGCAGGAGAAGGTGATGTCACCCCACTCCAGTACTCTTGCCTGGAAAATCCCATGAATGGAGGGGCCTGGTGGCTGCAGTCCATGGGGTCACAAAGAGTCAGACATGACTGAGTGACTTCACTTTAATGGGGGCATATGCCATAATCTTAGTTGTTGTTGTTTTTTTTTTTTAATAGTTAACTTAAGCAGATTCTTTCATTCTCCTCCTTCAACCTCATCAAGAGGCTCTTTAGTTCCTCTTTGCTTTCTGCCATTTGAGTGGTATCATCCATATATCTGAGGTTGTTGCTGTTTCTCTCGCCTACCTTGATTCCAGCCTGTAACTCATCCAGCTCACATTTCTTATGATGTGCTCAGCATATAGGTTAAACAAACAGGGTGACAGCAGAGAACCCTGTCATACTCCATTCTCAATCTTGAACCAATCAGTTGTTTCATACAGGATTCTAACTGTTGATTCTTGATATGCATACAGGAGACAGGTAAGATGGTCTGGCGTTCCTATCTCTCTAAAAACTTTCCACAGTTTGTCATGACTTTGGTTAAAGTCAAAGGCTTTAGCCCAGTTCATGAAACAGGTGTATATATATATATACATGTATGAAACAGATATATTTTTTTCCCTGAAATTCCTTTGCTTTCTCAAATGTTGGCAATTTGATCTCTAGTTCCTTTTCCTTTTCTAAACTCAGCTTGGACATCTGGAAGTTCTTGGTTAGCATAATGCTGAAACTTAGCATGCAAGATTACAAGTCTGACCTTGTTAGCATGGGAGAGGAGTGATAATAAATATGCAGCTCCCCCTTCAAGGATCACTGCCTTGTCATGGTGAAGGGGCTTGAGTAACTCAAATTGAGTTATGAGAAGCTATGAGCCATGCCATGCAGGGTCATCAAGATGGACAGGTCATAGCAGAGAGTTCTGACAAAATGTGAACCACTGGAGGAGGGAATAGCAAACCAGTCCAATACACTTGCCATGAAAACCTCATGAACTGTATGAAATATATATTTATTATTACTAGCTGCTTATTTCTAGCAGTCCTCATCTCTCAGTTTTAAAAGACAGAAAGTCACTTTCATTAGACCTCTATTTGTCATCAAAATTCTATCTTAATGGTTTGAATGAGATTGTTGGCTATTCCTACCATTCGTTTTGGTAATACACAGTAAGCAACTACTCAACAGAGGATGAAGACAATAACAAAATGTTGTGTGTGTTTAGGACAAAAGCTTCAGGAAATGTTGTTGGTATCAATTCTAGTGACGTTTTAGGGGCATTCCACAGTGCTCCCCCAATATTTGAGTTACCCAAAGAAAATGGAGTGGAAAACAGGTCACTTTGCAACAAGTACCTTTCCTCAATAGACAATTCTATTTTTAGAAATAAATATATGGATCTTCTTTGGGGAATTTTTTTCTTTCTGTCCATTAATTTCTACCTTTTTCTAGGTCTGAATCTGAATATTTCATCACTACCCTCCTCCATAAATAGCTCTTGCCCTACAATGGGGGTGGAGAATTAGCTTAAATGGTTGAGTGCTCACTTAGCATGCAAGAGGTAGCAGGATGGATGCCTGCATTTTCCAGCTTGGGCTTCAAAGGTCAATTGGTAAAGAATCCACCTTCAGTGCAGGAAACCCCAGGTTGATTCCTGGGTTGGGAAGATTCACTGAAGAAGGGATAGGCTTCCCACTCCAGTATTCTTGGGCTTCCCTGTGGCTCAGCTGGGTAAGGAATCTGCCAGCAATGCGGGAGATCTGGATTTGATCCCTGTGTTGGGAAAGTCACCTGGAGAAGGGAAAGGCTACTCACTCCAGTATTCTGGCCTAGAGAATTCCATGGACTGTATCCCATGTCCATGGGGTTGCAAAGAGTTGGACATGACTGAGTGACTTTCACTATAATGGTAATCAGCTAGTGGTTCAGACTGTAAAGAATCTGCCTGCAAAGCAGGAGACTGAGGTTCCCTGGGTTGGGACTAACGCAGTCCCTGGGTTGCGACTATACCCTGGAGAAAGGCTTGGCGACTCATTCCAGCATTCTTGCCTGGAAAATTCCATGGACAGAGGAGCCTGGCGGTTTACACTCCACAGGGTCACAAAAAGTTGGACAAGACTGAACTGTTAACACTTTCACTTTCAACAATGGTAGCTGAGGCAAAGCACTTTTCTCTCCTTTTTTGTTTCCCATGTTTGCAGAGACTTTATTATATCACTGACTATAAGGAAGAATATTATTCCAATGTAACATATTGGGAAAATAAAGCTGAAATGTTACATATTGGCTTCTGTCTGTAGGTAGAACAGGAGTTAAAAGTCTGTTGTTCATTCCCAATCTGTAAAATTTAGTAAGTCAATTAAATATTTTGTTATTATTGTTTTCTTTTTTTTTTTAACAACTTACTATTTTAGGCAATCTCAAGGCTAACACTTGGCATATCAGGATAGAGGTTTTGGAAAATTTTATTTCACTGCGTGAATCTCCAGCTACCCCTTTGAATGGAATACATTATAAATCTTGAGGAAGGAAAGAGCTTCTGAACCATAGTAACTCATTGAGTCAAAGGCTTTTTTCTTATTGCCCACCAATGTTAACTCTGCTGTATATCAGATGTTCTTCTGTTGAGAAAATTCTAAGAAAAAAATAGGACCAAAACAACACAAAACAAAAATCTTAAGATTAATCTGCTATTCTTTATGAAACATCCAATGAAGATGGCTGTGGAGCTCTAAGAAGGAAAGCCTTGAGTCATTTGTAAATGTGCAACAGAGTTTTCTACATGTGCAACAGTTTAATACTACTTTTCTAAAACATTCTTCCTTTAGTCTATTCACTAAAATGGCATGTAAGGGGATTATTAAGAATTCACCATAGTAACAAACTAACCTAAAAAAAAGATAAATTCCTAATCAATATTGATCATTGAAATTAACTTCAGTTTATACACTGAGAATACTATATTACTATGATCTTAATACTCTGTGCTCTTTTGGGGGGTAAGGTGGCTAATAATTAATGTTCTAAATTGTATCATTTTAATCTTTTTCAATCTTTTGGTTGCAGGTAAAGAAATGCAGAATATACAGAAATGATGAGAAGTCAATTCTAGAGGGTGTATATGTCTAAACAGGGAGAAAAATATACATGAAAGGTAATTTATGAACTTCTAGACAACCCTTATAATTCATGAACATTGAATGAATGTATTATAAGTACCTTTAAAGGTGTTATGTAGTGTTATTTGGGGAAGACTGTCAGTGCAAGGAAGATGCATCTCTATATGTGGCTACGTGCTGTGTAATGTAAATGTCAGATGGTACATGCACAGTATTTAGCTAATGAAACAGTTCTTGCTGTTGCTCCCTTGGCAAAGAGAAGTGATGTGGTATAGAGAGAATTTCTCAACAACCCTGAGGCATATGTAAATGAGATTAATGATGGGAGTGAGTCTTAAATGAAATTATCCATAGCTTACGTTTTATGTTTGAAGAAAACTAGATTGTTTTCATTTTTAATAAATGTGTCATTATATTAAGTAATTTTAATAGAAATAGATCTGAAAAATTGTTCTCAGAGCTTGTCAGTGAAATTAACTATGAAGATTCTCAAGAAACTAAATTTGTTATTAAAAAGCATGCAGTTATCTACTAAATGAGTCAATTATGAATCTCTGGGATTCAGAAGAGAGGGGATTGAAAGAAGCAATAAACACAAAAGGGCTTCAAAGAAAACACCCTGTAGATCCATTTTTTCTTTTCCCTGATTCAGAAAACCAAGAAATCATAAGAAAATAACTTGGATGGATAGTTATACTTTTCTATCTAAATCTAAGAGACAGCAGGTACTGAGACAGTCAAAGAAAAGCAAGCAACCCTCACAAATTATGTCTTACAGATGAGCCTGTGTTAAAATGTGTGAGCTAACTGAAAGATCTATCTTCTGGATTTCTATTGTCTCTGCTACCCTTTCTATTTACATTACACTCTAAGTCTGAAGTATTTTGCAGAGATAGACGTTTTGTATTTTTTGCTTTACCCAACAAATATCAAATTCATGTATATATATATATATATACACACATATATAACAGTTAACAATTATGAGTATTTTAAGTTTAAAAATGAAATTCTATATACATTATATTTTAGACTATAATTATAAATTACACAATAAAATTTCATATATATAATTTATAGGTTTAAATATAATATATAAAATTTCATTTCACTTTTCAATGGTAAGTACAGTACTTGTGTTGTTTATGAATGAGAGTACTCCTCTTTTTTCTTCTAAGCCTAATATTTTATATTACTTAAGATTTAGGATTCATTTGTTGATATTAACATGCCAAAGGAACTCTGAATGCTCATGAATTTATGTTTATGTTTTAAATATTACTTTGATATCAACCGGAGAAGGCAATGGCACCCCACTCCAGTACTCTTGCTTGAAAAATCCCATGGACAGAGGAGGCTGTAAGGCTGCAATCCATGGGGTCGCTAAGAGTTGGACACAACTGAGCGACTTCACCTTCACTTTTCACTTTCATACATTGGAGAAGGAAATGGCAGCCCACTCCAGTGTTCTTGCCTGGAGAATCCCAGGGACAGGGGAGTCTGGTGGGCTGCCGTCTATGGGGTCGCACAGAGTCAGACACGACTGAAGTGACTTAGCATTGATATCAACGTTTTAGTGACAATTATCCTTTAATTCACTTCCTAGTTGTTTTGAAGGTAAGAAATGGCAAAACACCAGTTTGAGAGATACATGAATTTGATATTTGTTGAGTAAAGCAAAAAATACATTTAAAAGTATCAATGTAGACAATTATATACCTTAATAAAAAGATTTGATTTTTTAAATTTTTTATTACACAGTAGTTACAATTTTAGTTCATTATTTATATTTAATACTTAAATTATTATATCAAGTTTTCTGATCATGAATTTTCTATGCCATAAATTTGTTTCCCTTGTTAGAGATTCAGATGTACATTGAGGAAATCTTCTTCTTAGAACATATTTATAACACTAGCTATTAAGTTAAAAGGTATAATCCTCTTATCACAGGGAGGGAATAACAAGATAGGTCTACTTCAAAATGAATTTATTACTGCCTAATGTATATGTCAAATGCTTTGTAAAATTTAGAAAAGAACTCTCATAAATTTGAGATTTCCAATGTATGAAAAATTTGGAGGCTACATATATATTTCTAAAGAGAGAAATAAGAATGAAATATATTTCATTACCAAAAGCATAACAAAGACTAGATCCCAGCTTACTCATGAAAAATGTTTGAAGCATTATGTTGTTGTTGTTTAATTGCCAAGTCGTGTCTGACTCCTCATGCTCCCATGGACTGCAAAATGCCAGGCTTCCCTGTCCCTCTCCATCTCCTGGAGTTTGCCCAAGTTCATGTCTATTGCATCAGTGATGCCACCCAACCATCTCATCTTCTGTTACCCTCTTCTCCTGCCTTCAAGCTTTCCCAGCATCAGAGTCTTTTCCATTGTGTTGGCTATTCACATCAGACGGGCAAAGTATTAGAGCTTCAGCTTCAGCTGCAGTCTTTCCAATGACTATGAAGGTTGATTTCCTTTAAGTTTGACTGATTTGACATCCTTGCTGTCCAAGGAACTCTTAAGAGTCTTCTCCAGCACCACAGTTGGAAAGCATCAATTCTTTGGTGTTCTGCCTTCTTTATGGCCCAGCTCTGACAACCATATAGAAAGGCCATATATAACCTTGACAATTCAGACCTTTGTTTGCAAAGTGATGTCTTTGCTTTTTAACACATTGTTTAGATTTGTCATAGCTTTCCTGCCAAGAAGTAATCATCTTCTAATACCAAGGCTGCAGCATTTATATTTGTTTAAAATTTACAGAGCCTGTACCAATAATAATGGCAGCTAACATTTACCATTTTCCAAGTGTTTTAGCCATCAGTACAGTTCAGCCGCTCAGTCATGTCTGACTTTTTGCGACCCCATGAATCGCACCATGCCAGGCCTCCCTGTCCATCACCAACTCCCAGAGTTCACTCAGACTCATGTCCATCGAGTCGATGAAGTCATCCAGCCATCTCATCCTCTGTCGTCCCCTTCTCCTCCTGACCCCAATCCCTCCCAGCATCAAAATCTTTTCCAATGAGACAACACTTCCCATGAGGTGGCCAAAGTATTGGAGTTTCAGCTGCAGCATCAGTCTTTCCAACGAACACCCAGGACTGATTTTTAGGATGGACTCATTGGATCTCCTTGCAGTCCAAGGGACTCTCAAGAGTCTTCTTCAACACCACCGTTCAAAAGCATCAATTCTTGGGCAGGCACCTTTCTTCACAGACTAGCTCTCACATCCATACATGACCACTGGAAAAACCATAGCCTTAACTAGACGGACCTTTGTTGGCAAAGTGATGTCTCTGCTTTTTAATATACTATTTAAGTTGGGCATAACTTTCTTTCCAAGGAGTAAGTGTGTTTTAATTTCTTGGCTGCAGTCACCATCTGCAGTGATTTTGGAGCCCCCCCCAAATAAAGTCTGACACTGTTTCCACTGTTTCCCCATCTATTTCCCATAAAGTTATAGGAACAGATGCCATGATCTTAGTTTTCTGAATGTTGAGCTTTAAGCCAAATTTTTTACTCTCCTTTTTCACTTTCATCAAGAGGCTTTTTAGTTCCTCTTCACTTTCTGCCATAAGGGTGGTGTCATCTGCATATCTGAGG
>NW_011494748.1:2692230-2696390 GCF_000754665.1 Bison bison bison | reverse complement strand
CCAGCCATCTCATCCTCTGTCTTCCCCTTCTCCTCCTGCCCCTAATCCCTCCCAGCATTAGAATCTTTTCCAATGAGTGAACTCTTCGCATGAGGTGGTCAAAGTACTGGAATTTCAGCTTTGGCATCATTCCTTCCAAAGAACACCCAGGGCTGATCTCCTTTAGAATGGACTGGTTGGATCTCCTTACAGTCCAAGGACTCTCAAGAGTCTTCTCCAACACCACAGTTCAAAAGCATCAATTCTTCAGCACTCAACCTTCTTCATAGACCAACTTTCACATTCATACATGACCACAGGAAAAACCATAGCCTTGACTAGATGGACCTTTGCTGGCAAAGTAATGTCTCTGCTTTTGAACATGCTATCTAGGTTGGTCATAACTTTCCTTCCAAGGAGTAAGCGTCTTTTAATTTCATGGCTGTAGTCACCACTGCAGTGATTTTGGAGCCTCCCAAAAATAAAGTCTGACACTGTTTCCTCTTTCCCCATCTTTATTTGCCATGAAGTGATGGGACCAGATGCCATGATCTTTGTTTTCTGAATGCTGAGCTTATTACCTTTTCTCAAAATGTTTTTGATGTTGATATTTTAATAATCAAAAATCGTTGATGAAATTCTTATTGAAATTTATCTTTTTAACAAATATTTTATCTTATGAGAATATAGATTTTTCTAGTCATAAACCAAAAAATGAACTTTAAATTAAATAAAAAATATCTGCTATCTCTGACAAAACTTCAAGTTATTTGTAAGTAGCATGATAGTATATTCCATATAAGAACCAAAGAGTAGCTCTAGTGAGAGCAAGAATTGATCAGAATTGATCAGAAAATAGAGACATATTAATTGGCAAGAAATTTCAGTAGCACAAAAAGATGGAAACTACCATTGTTGTCAACATGTGATTCAAAGTCATGAATAAGTTAACTGTTACCTAGGTATGCTATGAGAATAGTAAAAGATGAGTTAGATTTTAAGCAGTTAGGCTTGAGTAAGCCCCCAAACTTGTTTTCAATGCAGAAATACCAAAACAAAGCAAGGCAAATGCAATATGTTAAGAAAACCCAATTGCAATTACTCCTTGCATTAATCAGGGTTTTCTAGAGAAACAGACTCAATAGTCTGTTTCAATAGAAACAATCTCAATATACACTCATATATATATATATACACAGATATATATGTACAAATATATGTATTATTGTGTTACTATTGATATTAATTAAATGTTAGCTATTGAAATACTATATACATGTTTCTATGAATGCATTAAAATTTATTATAAGAAATTATCTCACATGATTATGGTTCCAAAATCTCTGTTAACCTGGAGATCCAGGAGAGCTAATGATGTAGTTTTAGTCCAAAGTCCAATAGGCTTGAAATATAGGAAGAACTGATGTTTCAATTCAGGTTCAAAAGAAGGAAGAAGCCAAGGCCTTGGTTGGAAGGCAATTGGATAGGAGGAATTCCTCTCTTTTCACAGGTGGATCGGCATTTTTGTCTTATTCAGGTATTCAACTGATTGGATTGGGCTCACACACATTAAGAAGGGCAGTCTGCTTTTCTTGAACTACTAATTTCAGATGTTAGTCTCATTCAAAAACACCTTCCCAGACATAATGTTTGACCAAAAATCTGGATACCCCATGGCTCAGTCAAACTCATATATAAAGTTAACCATCACACTGCCATCACACCTTCAAGCATGCATCCTATAAAATTTGGATTCTCTTTCAAATTTCACACACTCTCTAATAAACATTCAATGTATCAAATCAACTTCTTAAACAGTTTGTGAATAGGTCTAATTTGTGCTCCACTATTTCTTCAATATATGTAGAATCTGTAATTGTTTGCTTCAAGTTTTAAAAAACTGTGTGTAAAGGATTTCTTCATACAAGGCACCATTGTTACTAAAACACTTTTGAGAAAATATTATCTAAAAAGCATTTGAAACATGTACAGACATATTAATTGTGGCATTATTTGCAATATAAATATTATAAAACAGTCTAAGTTCCCACTGGTGGAGGCTGAGGAGTTGTGTACATTCTTATAGATGTATAAAGTGAAATACATTCATTCTTTAGGAGACAAACTGGAAGACTGACAGAAATAACAACCAACTAAAACAAAGCAAAGCAAACTAACAACCACAAGTGCATGTGTGTTCAGTTACTTCAGTCCTGTCCCACTCTTTGAGACCCTATAGCCAGAGCTCCTGCAAAATAGAATTATAATCGTCTCATTTTGCTACAAAATTAAATGTTGTTTCTGTTATACACACACACACACAGGTTGCACATGTATACAGTTTTGGCATGTCATTCAAAGTCTCTCAACTCAGTTTTCCAAATTCCCTCTCCTATACCTGTATGTACATTACATTCCAGTTGTTGACTAAGTATTGATTGTTTATTCCTTGAATATGACCTTTAATTTACAAATAATGGCTTTTGCCCACACTAACCACTCAGTTTCAATATATTTTTAACCCAATTCTGCCTTTTGAAATCCTATTAATTTTTTTTTTAAGGTAAACTCATATGTGGTTTCTTTGAGGGAGCTTTTCACATTGCAATAGAATTTCTCAAGCTTGGAAATATATATATTTTGAAGCAGGTAATTATTTGTTGTAAGGACTGTCTTGTGCATTGTAGAATACTTGCAACATCCTTATCTTCTACTCTCTATATAGCATAACCCCTTCTATAATTTTGAAACATAAAAATATATCCAGAAATTGCCAAATATTTATTATATAAGGAAGTGTTGGTGTGCAAAATTGCCCCTAGCTGAGAACCACTGCCCTGGCAAAGGAGTATATCTCTCAGTCTTTACATTCCTATAGTACTTTATTTTTGCTTCTGTCTTGGCATCAGTTCAGTTCAGTTCAGTTCAGTCGCTCAGTCGTGTCCGACTCTTTGCGACCCCATGAATTGCAGCACACCAGGCCTCCCTGTCCGTCACCAACTCCCGGAGTTCACACAGACTCACGTCCATCGAGTCAGTGATGCCATCCAGCCATCTCATCCTCTGTCGTCCCCTTCTCCTCCTGCCCCCAATCCTTCCCAGCATCGGTCTTTTCCAATGAGTCAACTCTTCCCATGAGGTGGCCAGAGTACTGCAGTTTCAGCTTTAGCATCATTCCTTCCAAAGAAATCCCAGGGCTGATCTCCTTCAGAATGGACTGGTTGGATTTCTTTGCAGTCCAAGGGACTCTCAAGAGTCTTCTCCAACACCACAGTTCAAAAGCATCAATTCTTCAGCGCTCAGCCTTCTTCACAGTCCAACTCTCACCTCCATACATGACCACAGGAAAAACCATAGCCTTGACTAAATGAATCTTTGTTGGCATTTCAGTTAGCTGAGCATTTAGTAGACTCTCCTATTTTGTGTGAGGAACTGCACTTAATGTATGATTGTTACACTATGTTGTATAAACAATATTTTTGACATTATGGGTGTACTGTTTCTGATATATAATTACATTCCAATGCTCATTCACTATGTTTAAAGATAAATTAAGATTCATTAATAATAATGAAACAATTGGTTGCTGTTGCAATTAAGTTACGTATTAGTAGCTGTAAGCTTGCAACGTCAGGGTTCTAGAGGCTGTTTGATGTTCTCTCAACTTTCTATGGAGAAGGCAATGGCACCCCACTCCAGTACTCTTGCCTGGAAAATCCTGTGGAAGGAGGAGCCTAGTAGGCTGCAGTCCATGGGGTTGCAAAGAGTCGGACACGACTGAGCGACTTGACTTTCACTTCATGCATTGGAAAAGGAAATGGCACCCCACTCCAGTGTTCTTGCCTGGAGAATCCCAGGAATGGGGGAGCCTGGTGGGCTGCCGTCTCTGGGGTCGCACAGAGTCTGACATGACTGAAGCGACTTAGCAGCAGCAGCAGCATATTTCTTTTTTTTTTTCTAATTTTATTTTATTTTTAAACTTTACATAATTGTATTAGTTTTGCCAAATATCAAAATGAATCCGCCACAGGTATACATGTGTTCCCTATCCCGAACCCTCCTCCCTCCTCCCTCCCCATACCATCCCTCTGGGCCATCCCAGTGCACCAGCCCCAAGCATCCAGCATCGTGCATCGAACCTGGACTGGCAACTCATTTCCTACATGATATTTTACATGTTT
>NW_011494748.1:2690005-2691680 GCF_000754665.1 Bison bison bison | reverse complement strand
GTGTAAGAGGGTTCCCTTTTCTCCACACTCTCTCCAGCATTTATTATTTGTAGACTTTTGGATCGCAGCCATTCTGACTGGTGTGAAATGGTACCTCATAGTGGTTTTGATTTGCATTTCTCTGAGCATATTTCTATCTTTAAAAAATAGCCACCAAATGGATAGTGGTGCTGTACTTTGGTAAAAATGGCTCACTTAGTTATAGCGTAGCTGATTAAAACAAAGATGAGTATGCCTTATGACTTGATTAATAATTATATACAACAAGCACACTCTTTTTATTAATAAAAGAGCTAAGATATGTATTAGGTTAAAGACTAATTCTCAGCTTCTAAGTGTAATTCCAAGTAGGTTCCTTTTTCTATATATATATCTACAAATATGTAATGACCACTAAATGCAAGAACAGATAACAAAATACAGATAACAGATAACAAAAACTGATAACAAATCCAAACAGATAACAAATTTCGTTACTTCCTGTTTAATATTTATCACTGCTTAATCTAAACTTTTCTAGCTATAGTGCTGAAAAAGTATCAGTTTTAAATTGAGTCCCTCTTGTTAGCAGAAACCTTTTCATTACATGTATAGGGTTTTACTCCTTTGAACTTAAAAGCAAAGTAAAATACACACTAGAAGACACTCTTACAACTTACTCTTAATTCACTCATGCTGCTAAATATTAAAAATGTTTTAATATATGTTTTTGTCACTATTGTCTGCTTATATTGCTATTGAATAAATGAATACTAAATTACAGTGTGGAGGAGATTTTAGAGCCCATAAATACTGACATCAGGGGAAGAAAGAGTTTCTAGTTGACAGGTGACATAGATAAAAGAAGTAAAAGTTACATTTCTACATTTCTCTGTGTTTATTATGACAGTAATATTTGGATTACATTGAATCACTACTAAAAATTTCACTATTTTCTGTATAAAAATAGCAGAAAAACCCATTATGTGCTGTGGGAATCATTTTTACCTTATATAGGTTTAATTTTAAAAAATTGAAAAAGTACTTTCATATAAGTTAAATATTAATATTTGAATAGCCCATCCATATATCTGCACTCACATCTCAGTATTCTTGACTCATATATAACAGCTAATCATAAAATACTAAAAGTAATGCAGAAGTTTATAGATAAACTCTCTGGTTCTCTGAGGCTTCAGTCTTATTTTGTGAAAACTAAACTGCAGAGATGGATGAAATTACAGTTTGAGGATGAGTGAAGATTCTGGTAATGGCATTGTCCTTTGTGCTATAGAGGGTGGATCATCTCTTGAAGACCAAGTGCCTCAGTTCAGTTCAGTCGCTCAGTCATGTCTGACTCTTGCAACCCCATGAATCGCAGCACGCCAGGCCTCCCTGTCCATCACCAACTCCCGGAGTTCACCCAGACTCAAGTCCATCGAGTCAGTGATGCCATCCAGCCATCTCATCCTCTGTCGTCCCCTTCTCCTCCTGCCCCCAATCCCTCCCAGCATCAGAGTTTTTTCCAGTGAGTCAACTCTTCACATGAGGTGGCCAAAGTATTGGAGTTTCAGCTTTAGCATCATTCCTTCCAAAGAAATCCCAGGGCTGATCTCCTTCAGAATGGACTGGTTGGATCTCCTTACAGTCCAAGGACTCTCAAGAGTCTTCTCCAACACCACAGTTCAAAAGCATC
>NW_011494748.1:2689520-2689829 GCF_000754665.1 Bison bison bison | reverse complement strand
TTCTGAATGTTGAGCTTTAAGCCAACTTTTTCACTCTCCACTTTCACTTTCATCAAGAGGCTTTTTAGTTCCTCTTCACTTTCTGCCCTAAGGGTGGTGTCATCTGCATATCTGAAGTTATTGATATTTCTCCCAGCAATCTTGATTCCAACTTGTGTTTCTTCCAGTCCAGCGTTTCTCATAATGTACTCTGCATATAACTTAAAGAAGCAGGGTGACAATATACATCCTTGATGTACTCCTTTTCCTATTTGGAACCAGTCTGTTGTTCCATGTTCAGTTCTAACTATTGCTTCCTGACCTGCAAAC
>NW_011494748.1:2679636-2689258 GCF_000754665.1 Bison bison bison | reverse complement strand
TGCAATTGTGCGGTAGTTTGAGCATTCTTTGGCATTCCCTTTCTTTGGGATTGGAATGAAAACTGACCTTTTCCAGTCCTGTGGCCACTGCTGAGTTTTCCAAATTTGGTGGCATATTGAGTGCAGCACTTTCACAGCATCATCTTTCAGGATTTGAAATAGCTCAACTGGAATTCCATCACCTCCGCTAGCTTTGTTCTGTTCGTAGTGATGCTTTCTAAGGCCCACTTGATTTCACATTCCAGGATGTCTGGCTCTAGGTCAGTGATCACACCATCGTGATTATCTGGGTCATGAAGATCTTTTTTGTACAGTTCTTTAGTGTATTCTTGCCATCTCTTCTTAATATCTTCTGCTTCTGTTAGGTCCATACCATTTCTGTCCTTTATCAAGCCCATCTTTGCATGAAATGTATCTCATTGTTATTTTGATTTGAATTTCTCTAATAATGAGCAATGTTGAGCATTTTTTCATTTGTTTGCTAGCCATCTGTATGTCTTCTTTGGAGAAATGCTTGTTTAAGTCTTTTGCCCACTCTTTGATTGGGTTGTTTGTTGTTCTGGTATTAAGTTGTATGACCTGCTTGTATATTTTGGAAACTAATTATTTGCCAGTTGTAATCTTTGCTATTATTTTATCCAATTCTGAGAGTTGTCTTTTCACATTGTTTGTAGTTTCCTTTTCTGTGTAAAATTTTTTAAGTTTAATTAGGTCCCACTTGTTTATTTTTGTTTTTATTTCAATTATTCTAGGAGGTGAGTCATAGAACTTGCTTTGATACATTTCTTCTTCTTGATAGGTATATTGCTATTAATGTCACAGTTCTCCATGGCATTCAAGTTTTTATCATCTTAGATCATTTGTTTCAATCAAAACTATTTCCCAGTAATGAATTGTGCCCAATATTCAAACAACTTTCTGTTTTTAGTTCTTCTTCTCAACTGTTCCTACCTAAACCTGGCTTCTGAAATTCTCTATTGAGTGACTTTTATAGTCCATATTCCAGATTTCTCTACAAATAAGTGCATGCAATCCAGACTAATAGCTCTAAAACAATGGATTCTAACTTCCCACAGAAAAAAGTTCAAAAATCTGGTGTTCACATCTCTATCTAACCTGAACTTTATCATTTACAATCAACAGAAATCCCTGGATTGAGGACATAAGCCTGATTCTCACTTAAAATTTTTGCAAATTGTGTATATTTGCCCAAATTTATTCAAAATTTTTCTTTCCTAAATATTTTAGGGATATTTCCAAAATATTCTTTCCTAAATATTTAAAGTCATTTTCTCGTATAGTTTTGCAAGTCTTAAATAGTTAGACTCACAAAATCTTGTATACTCTAAAACATTAACAGGCAAATCTAATTAAAAATAATAGTAGTAATAGAAGAGAAGGAGAAATAGCTTTTTCCAGCATTGTTTTCCACTTTTAACTTACGTAAATGATGTTACAAGAGACCTCTATTTGTTGTATTTAGTCCTTTTCTACATTCTTACTTTGCACAAACTCTCCTTCCCACTCAATTATTTTTCACCCTTCTCCTTCATGGAGTGGCCCATCTCCATTCTTGTCACTTTAAAGTGTCCAAAGAGATCAAAGTGATCTCTTCTGTGAATGCTATGCTTGGAACTTACTTTTTGGCAATGCAACGTGTCCCAGGCTTTTCTTGTCCTTTTTTCTTGTTCATGACTCACAATCAGCCATTTCACTAGTAGCCTTTGTTCCTTTTATTTAGAAATTACATTTAGAAACCAAGTATAGCCACTGAGTGTGCTCAGTGCACTTGGGGTGTCCCTGTTTCTCGACTTCCCAGAGGACAAACTAGATAATACTGTGCACATGTCAATATAAAAACATTTATGTTTGTATAAATGTAGATAAATGTAGTTATAATTATTTCTGCGCCTGTATAACTGTATGTAAATTAATATAAACTCAAATTATTTTATATTTTAAAAAGTGTATCTGATAGAATGTACTTACTATGAGCCAAACTTTGGGTTTTTACATACATTTTTAAAAAAATTTGTGCCTCAAAACAACCCAGTCAGATGGCTGCAATTCTTATCCTCATCTTATACATAAAACTAAGGTTAAAAAGATTGTTACACTAATGCAATAGTGTAACTTTGCTGGTTAAATGTAGAAATCCTACATGTTGAAGACCAATTGCAGAGAGGAGAAATAATTGCCTGAAAAGGGAAAACTAAATTCCTTTTCTTCCTTCCTATCTTATTTCCTTTCTTTCTTTCAGAAAAATGTAATATTATTTCTAGACTTTGGGTGAAAATACTTTACCAGAGTGTGAAAAGCATGACTTGCTGTTAAGCTCTTTTTGATTTACAAATACTGTATGAATTACTGTGCTGAAAGTTGCAAGGTTATGATTGGAATTTTAGCAGAATGCTATGATCAATTAACAATGCCTGCCAAGAATACCTGAGGGACAGATGGCAGTATGTTATATTTAGTAACTCTATTATAACAGACTATTTTCATTATTCCCTGCTTTCAATTAATCATTTAATTCCCTACAACATAGAATTTAGTGCACTCAACTAATTTTTTAAACTCACCTATGTTTTCAACAAAATTGTAAATGTTATTATGAAAAAAATTTATATCCATCTTGTTCATTTTTATAATCTGGAGTGTCTAGCATACTGCATAGTACATATATGAATTATAAATTGTGAAAACAAAGGTTAAATGTATATCTTATTTTGAAACCTTGTGTGAACAATAGAACCTTAGTAGGTGAATAATATGTTATAGACAAGTTTAAATAACTTAGGACTAATAAAATGTTCTCAAAGGTCATCTGGGAATTGCTACCAACCTAACAGATATTTATACTGAGATGCAAAATGACAGATGAAAATTTCCAATATCAAATTTTTTAATATCAGCTGTAGTAATAGTCCTAGATAACCTCATTATTGCTGCAACAGTTGTAAAGTCAATGGTTTTTAAAGTATATGATGTAATGAATATTCATGTTGTGCAGATAGTAGTGGGAATGCTTCTAGAACTCCACCTCTTTTCTAATACATTCTGGTCATGTACTGATCTCTCTATGGAGTAAGTATTTCACCTTTATATTAGTTTATTCTTAAATGCACCCAAGCATCGAGATGAATGCTATAAACTTAATATATATGAAATACAGTTATGAAGTATTAGAACAGAATCTTTCATATCTACTGTGGAATCTTACTTTGTTTTTAAAAGTATGCTTCCTTTTTAGGAGAGATAACAGAAACAACTTCTATCACACTCGAAAGCAGCCATCTACTATAGACAGTAAAACGTGGCAGAGAAAATAGAGTGCACTTCTGTCATGAAATCTACACAGAAAACTATAACCAGTGACATTTTCATTATTTCTGTATGTTAGCCAAAAGCATTAAGATTTGAATGGATTAATTTATTTATATTATCAGAAACTTGAGATAACATAATGCTTTTTGTTCTGTATGCAATATGACCAAGAGAAATTGTTATGAATATGTTTAATTTCTCTGATAAAATGCTAAAGGACAAAATTATCCACCATTGTTGTTTAATGAACAAGATAATTTTGTTTTTAGAATGTATTAAGACATACACAGTGATGGGAATTATGGATAAGCTAAAAACAGTTTAGAAAAATACAATAGATCTTATTTTTCTTTTTAAAAAAAAATTTAAAATTTTCTTGTATTTTACAAATTTTATGATAGTGCATTAATTCAATGCCCAGAGAGGTACATATCTGTAAAGCAGTACATTTATCAAGAATATTAAGACAAACATAATTTCTAACAGTCAAAAAAAAAAATAAAAAGAAATCAAGATGTGAGTTCAATCAGAGAATTTCAGGGACAAAAATAATTAAAATTTATTTTTCTTATTGGGATGATATTGTCTAGTAGTGTAGATTTCATTGGGAATTAAAAATTCATACTTCATTTGTTCATTCCTTGCTCTATGGTAGCAATTAAAAAGATATTAAGAATAAAATGTGTTCCCTGAAATGGCATTGTTATTATTCAATTATATGAGAACTTAAGATGATGTTATAATGGATGTATTGAATAGGTAATAATAATTTTGTAGAATTCTAAAAATGCTTAAGATTTTAGTGTATCCTGCTCTTAAAATCAGGTAAGCAGGGTTTCCTTTTGTTTTTTTCTTTTTAATATATGCAAAAAATCCATTGTGGTGGTTTACTACTGAGAATCTCTTTGGCTTCATTTTTGTAAGCCTGGAGGTCAAATTTGGTTGCAGAGAATTCTTAGTCACTCTTATTATTGTCATTTTTTATAACCAGAAGAAGCTAGAAAGGTAGATCCTTTCTCAACTTGTAAATGTCAAGTGGGCTGCTGTTGAAATGCATATTTTCAGTCATAAGTTAAAGTATAAGAATATCTTCAAAGTGTTTCAAATAGAAGATATTTATCATATTTCCACCTGAAAATAGCAGGGCATTCTTGTTAAGATTTTTTTTTTTTTTTTTTAACGGTGTCTGCTTGACTTGGGCAACAGATACAGTCTTAATAATTTGTTGACTCTGTGGGAGAGGGACATGGGGGATGATTTGGGAGAATGGCATTAAAACATGTATAATATCATATAAGAAACGAATCGCCAGTCCAGGTTCCATGCAGGATACAGGAAGCTTGGGGCTGGAGCACTGGGATGACCCAGAGGGATGGTATGGGGAGGGAGCTGGGAGGGGGGTTCAGGATAGGGGACACATGTACACCCGTGGTGGATGCATGTTGATGTATGGCAAAACCAATACAATATTGTAAAGTAAAAAAAAATAATAATAATAATTAAAAAAAAAGAATTTTACAGTATAACTCTGTCAAAATGAAACCAGAAGGTTATGACACCATCCTTTCTTTCCTCCTGCTGAGGTGACGACCTAGGTAATTTCAAAATAGCATTTTTTTCCTTACAGGAAAATTGCTGCTAAAATGAAACAAAAGCAAGCTTGCAATTGCTGTCAAAAATACATAATGCCATCTACAATGTTTCACTCAAATAATCATACTCCAATTTTTGCATTCAGGTAACATATTTGAACAAGCAACCCCAGACACACAGTAGAAAATTCTAATGTATAATAGACCACTTCCCTTTCTCTGTACTTTTAAGTTGTCAGTTTTCTTCTACAATATTTCATCAGAATATCACAATAGTTTTATGAGATGAGGAGACCTTGTTTTATTATTTCCATTTTTCTCAGGTTAAATGACTTGAACAAATACCAATTATTTAAGCAAAACTGAGAATCAAACCTCCCAATTTATTTTCTAGTATGATTTCCTGAAAAACACTGAAAACAGTTCCATTTTTGTTGTTTTCCAGAGGTTGGCTTTCAAATGGTCCACTCCCTCCCCATCTGTCCCACATATAGACAAATTATACACCAATTCCTGGCGTTCTTTCCTTTGGTGTGGTGAAGTGTCACTCTAGTCATGGATTCTCCAAGCTCCACCCCCTTATCACAAGAAAGCCCAAGCTATTCTCCTAACCTTCTCTACTCAATCCATGTGGATCAGCTTTACCACCTGAGCTACCAGGAAAGTCCCATGGATCAGCTTTAAAGAGTGTTTGCTTTCTCCCATGAGCCTCATCATGTCAGTAGTACAACTGTTCCCATCTTCTTGGGCATCATCAATCTTTATGTTTGACCCCATTTTGGTTACGTGAGAGGGGCATATCTCACTTTTGCAATATGGCCACAAAATACACATAGACCTAAATTTCAATTTACTTTTGTAGAAACCTTCCTTCTGAATCTCTACAAATAAAATAGTTCTCCTGATTTCTTCTTCTGTAATCTTTACCTATATTTACACGGAGTGTTCGTTTCTCTTGAAGATTCTTCCTCTTGCCAGTAACTCCTCCCCCCGCTCCATTTTCCTTTTATACCCATGGTCTCTCCATGCCCTGTTTTAGAAAACATGTGACAATATACATTGATTGTTCTACTTAGAGCAAGGAAAACGTTACACAGGAACATGCAAATTTGTATTTCAAAATTGATTATGCTGTTGGAGCAGGGGTTGGAAAAATTTTTAAAGAACCAATTAGTGAATATTTTAGGCTCATGGGCCAGATTTTTCCTGTTGCATCTATTCAACTGTATAATTGTAACACAAAAGCAGCCATAAACAACACATAAAAAAGGCTTTTATGGCTTAAATCTAAGATAAATTCAAAGATTGAACTATTATATGATCTAGCAATCCCACTCTTGGGTATATATCCGAAGGATTTGAAATCAGTATCTCCAAGAGATATCTGCATTCCCATGTTCATTGCAGCATTATTTACAAAAGAAGTGTTCATCAACGGGTGAATGAATGGAGAAGTTGTGACTTGTGACTTACAGATAGATATTAGATAGATAGATAGACAATACACAGACACAATGGAATATTAATATTATCCAGCAGTGAGAAAGGACATGTATCATTTTCAATGACAACGATGAAACTTGAGGGCACTATGCTAAGTGAGATAAATAAAGAAAAAGACAAATATTGGATGATATCACTAATATGTAGAATCCAAAAGAAAAAAAAAAAAAAAAAGACAGTAGAATGGTCTACTGTCTTCGCAGCAAGCCAGGCCTCCCTGTCCATCACCAATTCCTGGAGTTCACTCAGACTCACGTCCATCGAATCAGTGATGCCATCCAGCCATCTCATCCTCTGCTATCCTCTTCTCCTCTTGCCCCCAATCCCTCCCAACATCGAGTCTTTTCCAGTGAGTCAACTCTTCGCATGAGGTGGCGAAAGCATTGGAGTTTCAGCTTTAGCATCATTCCTTCCAAAGAAATCCCAGGGCTGATCTCCTTCAGAAAGGACTGGTTGGATCTCCTTGCAGTCCACAGGACTCTCGAGTCTTGTCCAACACCACAGTTCAAAAGCATCATCTTCGGCATTCAGCCTTCTTCACAGTCCAACTCTCACATCCATACATGACCACAGGAAAAACCATAGCCTTGACTAGACGAACCTTTGTTGGCAAAGTAATGTCTCTGCTTTTGAATATGCTGTCTAGGTTGGTCATAACTTTCCTTCCAAGAAATAATAGTCTTTTAATTTTATGGCTGCAGTCACCATCTGCAGTGATTTTGGAGCCTCCCAAAAATAAAGTCTGACACTGTTCCGCTGTTTCCCCATCTATTTCCCATGAAGTGATGGGACTAGTAGCCATGATCTTCGTTTTCTGAGTGTTGAGCTTTAAGCCAACTTTTTCACTCTCCACTTTCACTTTCATCAAGAGGCTTTTGAGTTCCTCTTCATCTTCTGCCATAAGGGTGGTGTCATCTGCATATCTGAGGTTATTGATATTTCTCCTGGCAATCTTGATTCCAGCTTGTGTTTCTTCCAGTCCAGCATTTCTCATAATGTACTCTTCATATAACTTAAAGAAGCAGGGTGACAATATACATCCTTGATGTACTCCTTTTCCTATTTGGAACCAGTCTGTTGTTCCATGTCCAGTTCTAACTATTGCTTCCTGACCTGCAAACGAATTTCTCAAGAGGCAGATCAGGTGGTCTGGTATTCCCATCTCTTTCAGAATTTTCCACAGTTTATTGTGATCCACACAGTCAAAGGCTTTGGCATAGTCAAGAAAGCAGAAATAGATGTTTTCCTGGAACTCTCTTGCTTTTTCCATGATCCAGCGGATGTTGGCAATTTGATCCCTGGTTCCTCTGCCTTTTCTAAAACCAGCTTGAACATTTGGAAGTTCATGGTTCACATATTCCTGAAGCTTGGCTTGGAGAATTTCGAGCATTACTTTACTCGTGTGTGAGATGAGTGCAATTGTGCGGTAGTTTGAGCATTCTTTGGCATTGCCTTTCTTTGGGATTGGAATGAAAACTGACCTTTTCCAGTCCTGTGGCCACTGCTGAGTTTCCAAAATTTGGTGGCATATGGAGTGCAGCACTTTCACAGCATCATCTTTCAGGATTTGAAATAACTCAACTAGAATTCTATCACCTCCACTAGCTTTGTTCGTAGTGATGCTTTCTAAGGCCCACTTGACTTCACATTCCAGGATGTCGGGCTTTAGGTCAGTGATCACACCATCATGATTATCTGGGTCGTGTAGATCTTTTTTGTACAGTACTTCTGTGTATTCTTGCCATCTCTTCTTAATATCTTCTGCTTCTGTTAGGTCCATACCATTTCTGTCCTTTACTGAGCCCATCTTGGCATGAAATGTTCCTTTGGTATCTCTGATTTTCTTGAAGAGATCTCTAGTCTTTCCCATTCTGTTGTTTTCCCCTATTTCTTTGCATTGATCACTGAAGAAGGCTTTCTTATCTCTTCTTGCTATTCTTTGGAACTCTGCATTCAGATGTTTATATGTTTCCTTTTCTCCTTTGCTTTTCGCTTCTCTTCTTTTCACAGCTACGTGTAAGGCCTCCCCAGACAGCCATTTTGCTTTTTTGCATTTCTTTTCCATGGGGATGGTCTTGATCCCTGTCTCCTGTGCAATGTTATGAACCTCATTCCATAGTTCATCAGGCACTCTATCTATCAGATCTAGGCCCTTAAATCTGTTTCTCACTTCCTACCCCTATACTATTCCTATGCACTTTACTGGAAAGAGGTAACAAACCAAGAAAAAAAAAATTCGCTCAGTATCACTTAATTAGTTTAGCATTTAATACTTAAGAAAACAAATGAGAGATGGCTAGATAATAAGTATATGGATGTTTCAAGGAGGTACAGTAATTATTTTTATTCTGAGTTCCATAGACTAGTCATATAATAACTATTTATTAAGTAAATGAAACAGCCTGTCACACACCACTGAAAACATTATAGCAGTCTTTGGAATATATATTTAATATATAAAATTGAAAATGAATCAGTAAAGTTTTAATTTAAGTAGTCCAGAATATTATCTACCAAAAAAAAATAAAATAAAAATCAATGAGTTTAGCTTTTGAGGGTATTATAACCATGAAGTGATCCATGAAACAATAAAATACAAAAGTTTGTGTTCTGAAGAGCTAGATCTAGCAACTAATTTTCTTATTCAAGTATAAATATTGTGCTTTATAATTATAAATACATATATGGTTTCTAAGAAAAAATGCACTCATTTTAGCAGAGTTAAAACATCATTTTGTAACTGTAATAACATATTCAATTGAGCAATTCTGAAATAACTGCAAAGCAGTGCTAGTTAAACATGTTTGGCTTTGGTTCCTTCCCAATAACACATCCAAAAGATTAAATCTGCAATAAAAAAAGCCAAAAGCCTCTGGAGGATATTAAGATAGCTGCCTACTCTGCTTTTGATTGTGTTTCCTAAAATTTCTCATTTGAATCTAAATCTGAACTCTGAATAATGTTTCTTTTTTTTTTTTTAATGTAACTCAAGGGATTTGATAATCTTTACGAAGAGTTTTGTATCAGAGAAATGCCCCTCTTTATCTTTGATCTGAAATCTATTCTTTATTTACCCACAGGGATAAGCAATTTTGCCACCGCCACTCATGGGAATTGTGTCTGCATATGAAGAAAAATACAGGTAGGTATTTCCTATAAGCAGTATTCATTAATATTGTTCATAAATATATATTTTCATC
>NW_011494748.1:2674489-2679536 GCF_000754665.1 Bison bison bison | reverse complement strand
ATCTTTGACACTGGCATCAATAGGGGTATATAGGCAAAGAGTAATATGTGGTTCTTTCTTTCACTGAGTTTTGAATTAGTAGGAAATGCAGACAATAAGCAGGAAATTAAAAAATACGGCATGGTGAGATAATATTTGACATATTTGTTGAGGTTTTTTTCTTATTACTTAATTTTTCAATTTTTCCTATTTAATCAACAGCAGCTATCTTTCCCTTTAAAAGGAAACAGTGAAAAGACACAAAGCAGAGATAGCCATACTATGTTTCTGGCTTTCACTTTAAACATCTAAACCCTTTAGAGAAGTTTAATGTTATTGCAGAATAGGTTAAAGAAAAATGACCCAAGGTATATGACAAAAGTCTCTGGCAGAATCAGTGTATGGATACGACACCACTCACTTCATTACCAGAAAGTAAGTATCCTAAGTAGGAGAGCAAAAGAGAAAAGTGAAGGAGATAAGGCTTTTTTAGACAGTCTGCCAGTGCTACCTGAGAAATGTCAGGCACCTGGAGAGAAAAGGAATGTATAAACGTAACTGGGCAGATAGATCGGTGGACAGTTCCTACAGAGAGTTTCTGCTCTCAAGTGAAGCATAAAAGAAGCAAAGATTTAACGGGAGCCATGACCAGTGTGGTGTTGGACAACTTGGTTATTTCTGTGAGGTACTGATGTAACCTGAAAAATACAGGATAAGTAGAGAAGTCTGCTTTTCCCCACAAAATAATCTTAACTTTATCAGAAGCAGGGAGGTAAATACAAGAACATTATCCATCATCCTGTCTGGAGGGAACTGATTATAAATTAAATCAAACTGTATAATATTTTAGAGTCAAACACTGGACTTTGATACCTCTTTGTGAAGTCTGTGATTCTCCTATTTTCTATAACTATAGTATTAATACAATGATGTATACAGAGTAGGATGTATACAACATATAATGAAGACACAATTAATAATTAGAATGCTTGTTAGAGCTTAGGAAACTTTTATTTTGAACTCAATGATTGTATATATGTTGGTGTTATTCACTTTGTTAAGAAAAATTGTGAGGGAATTAAAAGTGTATTTTTTGGAAATGGATTTCAGTCAACACTGAGACATATGAGTGGAAGTGAAATTTAGATTTGTAAGTCTCTGGTACTGAAGTATCAACAAAACCTGAGGCAGGCAATAGATGGGCCCCAGGTCAGATATTTACAGCTAGCCGCTTATTTATGCTTCAAAAATAAAAATAATAAACGGAACAGAATAAGTAGCTGGACTCTGTCTCCTGTAGACCTCAAGATAATGGGAACAGCAGGAATACAGAGGGACTAAGCCCTGCTTAGGTAAAAGATACGGTGACCACATATTCCTCTTTTTGAAGTAAAGAAAACCCCTTCATCCGTCCAAGCTACACATGTGCAGAAAAGATCCTCAGGGGAGGGGTAGGAATCTATCTTGGCTGAAAGGTGCATGTGCACACACAGTGGTTGCCCTGAACCAGGTAAAATATGGACTCAAAGACCAACAAAGCAAAATGATTGGCCAGAAGAAACTGGAAGAACTGCTGTTATATGAGTGATGTAAACCACCCCAAAAGTGTGTGACTCTCTCTCCAAGCACACTTGTGCTTTCTCCACACAAATCTCCTCTCTTGATAAATATTTTTTCTTGCCTCATACTTTTCATCTCTGCTAAATTCTCTCTTCAAAGCAAACAAGAGCCAGGGCTCTGCTACCAGCCACAGCCCCTGGTGTTCTAATGGTTAAGATTTGGCACTTTAACCACCATGGTCATAGTTTAATCCCTGATCAGGGAACTGAAGGACTTTCCTGGGAACTCGGATGGTAAAGAATCTACCTGCAATGCAGGAGACCAGGGTTCGATCCCTGGGTTGGGAAGATCCCCTGGAGAAGACGATGGCAACCTACTCCAGTATTCTTGCTTGGTGAATTCCATGGACAGAGGAGCCTGGCAAGCTACAGTCTATGCAGCTGCAAAGAGTCAGACATGACTGAGTAACTAACACACACACACACATTCACATGCGTGCGTGCGCGCACACACACACACACACACACAGACATAGGGAACTGAGAGGCATCCCCGATGGCTCAGTGAGTATAGACTTGATCTTTTCTATTGTCTTTTTAGTCTCTATTATATTTACTTCTGCTTTAATCTTTGTTATTTCTTTTCTTCCACTAAATTTGGGCTTCATTTGTTCTACTTTTTCTAGTTCCTTGAGGTGTGAAATTAGGTTGTTTATTTAAGACTGTTCTTGTTTCTTAAGGTTGGCATTTATCAGTATGAACCTCCCTCTTAGAACTTCCTTTGCTATATTCCATTAACTTTAGTATGTTGCATTTTCATTTTTTCCAAGGCATTCTCTTTTGATTTCTTTTTTGACCTATTGATTATTCAGTAGCATGTTGTTTAATCTCAATATATTTGTGAATTTTTCACTTTTCTTTTGTAATTAATTTCTAGTTTTATACTACCGTGATGCTATCAGTGTATATAATTATTCAAATTCTATCTTACCTGGCAAATCATATTTTTTTCCTGATGAGTACAGGTAATTTTGCTATCTTTGCAGTATGCAGTGTCTGTACTCATTTTCACACAGCAGGCATTGTGCATGTTTGAATTTACAGATAGTTCCCAGAATATTATTAAAACTTTTTTCCTTGCTATTAGCTCATTTGAAATAATTTTTCAACCCATTTATGTTTAAGGTAATTATTGATAAGTATGATCCCATTACCATTTACTTTATTGTTTTGGGTTCTACTTTATACACCCTTTTTGTGTTTCCTGTCTAGAGAAGATTTTCATAGATGTAAGGAAAGAGGTGCAATAAACACAGGAGGAATAGATAATGAACTGATACCATGTATCTCTCTTTTATTGTTAATACTTTTCTTTACAAAATAAAGCAGGAATTATACTTAGTGTACCCAGGAAATGTTCAATTTATGCAATAACTATTCTGAGGTATAGGAGAATAAAGTCAAGGCAACCATAAATTAAGTGCTAGTAAAATTAAAAGTGCTTAGAACATTGCCTAGCATATACCAAGTGATAAATACACATTATATATATATACACACACATGTTTCCTTACTTATTGCCTAAAATAAGTAAGTATACTTAACTTTATTAGATTTGGGTATATAATTTATTTTTAAGACTTTTCAATTAATACACTTGCTTCTACAAATTGATTCTAGGGATCAATATAGCTTATTTTAGAAACAGTTAATTAAATCTAATTTTTGAAACATATGAAAATAATCTCTAAGCTTTAAAATAAGGAAATTTTACTTTCATAAAACTGTGCCTGTATGACTTCAAATGAAAGTCTTAGTGAAATTGTGTTTCTAGGCACATTATTACTTTTTTTTCTGCTGCTGCTGTTGTTAAGTCGTTTCAGTCGTGTCTGACTCTCTGGTGATTTAAAATTAATATTCCTGCTACCACTATTTTGATTCAGCATAGTTTTACTCTCTATTCAAAAACTTTGCATGGACTTTAAAAAAAACAAAACTTTTATCATCTCTTCCCTATAGCACAATATACTCCATACTAGGTATTTATTTATTTTATGGGCTCCTCTGGTAGCTCAGATGATAAAGAATCTACCTGAGGACCTGCAGATTTGAGTTCAATCTCTGGGTCAGGAAAATCCCCTGAAAAAGGAATGGCTACTTATTCCAATATTCTTGCCTACAGAATTCCATGGATAGAGAAGCCTGGCAGGTGTCTCCTACAGTTCATAGAGTCCCAAAGAGTTGGACACAACTGAATGACTAACCCACATAGAAGACATCAGAAAAGAAAGGTTGAAAAGGAAATAACCTATGTATACATCTCAATTTATCACAATGAAGAATTAAATTCAAAGAAAAATATGATTCTTTAAATTTTGTAAATTAATATTAAAATCAAGCATTACTACTAACTTCTGTAACTGAAAAATCTTTTCTAAAATGCTGTTATAAGCTAGAGGATTACATAAAATTTCTATTTTAAAAGTTCTGGCAAAATTTATGTATCTGATTATGATATTCTACCTAAAAAATTTTATAATCATGACATTATTTGAAACATGCCTGTGTTACTTAAAGTCGATAACCAACAAAGATTTACTATATAGCACAGAAAGCTGTGTTCAGTATTCTGTAACAACATCAGTAGGAAAAGGACTTGAAAATAAGTTTTATATATATCTGAATTGCTTTGCCTTACACTTGAAAGTAATGCAGCACTGTTAATCAACTGTACACCAATATAAAGTTAAAAAAATAAAAATTTAAGTTATTATATAACAAAAAATAGAAATATTCTTGTGTCATAAAATTAAATAAGATTTATTATGAACTTGGTTTCTTCCTACATCTGACTGTTACAATTCTACCCAGATGAGAAAAAATAAGCTCAGAATAATAGTGGTCTAAGTACAAGTGGTCTAAGTATAAGTGGTCCAAGGCAAACCATTCAATATCACAGTAATCCAAATCTATGCCCCAAGCAGTAATGCTGAAGAAGCTGAAGTTGAACGGTTCTATGAAGACCTACAAGATCTTTTAGAACTAACACCCAAAAAAGATGTCCTTTTCATTATAGGAGATTGGAATGCCAAAGTAGGAAGTCAAGAAACACCTGGAGTAATAGGCAAATTTGGCCTTGGAATACAGAATGAAGCAGGGCAAAGGCTAATAGAGTTTTGCCAAGAGAACGCACTGGTCTTAGCAAACACCCTCTTCTAACAACACAAGAGAAGACTCTACACATGAACATCACCAGATGGTCAACACCAAAATCAGATTGATTATATACTTTGCAGCCAAACATGGAGAAGCTCTATACAGTCACCAAAAACAAGAAAGGGAGCTGACTATGGCTCAGATCATGAACACCTTATTGCCAAATTCAGACTTAAATTGAAGAAAGGAGGAAAAGCCACTAGACCATTCAGGTATGACTTAAATCAAATACCTTATGATTATACAGTGGAAGTGAGAAATAGATTTAAGGGACTAGATCTGATAGATAGAGT
>NW_011494748.1:2664704-2674389 GCF_000754665.1 Bison bison bison | reverse complement strand
CTGTCTGGGGAGGCCTTACAAATAGCTGTGAATAGAAGAGAAGCAAAAAGCAAAGGAGAAAAGGAAAGATATAAACATCTGAATGCAGAGTTCCAAAGAATATCAAGAAGAGACAAGAAAGCCTTCCTCAGCGATCAATGCAAAAAAATAGAGGAAAACAACAGAATGGGAAAGACTAGAGATCTCTTCAAGAAAATCAGAGATACCAAGGGAACATTTCATGCCAAGATGGGCTCAGTAAAGGACAGAAATGGTATGGACCTAACAGAAGCAGAAGATATTAAGAAGAATTGGCAAGAATACACAGAAGAACTGTACAAAAAAGATCTTCATGACCCAGATAATCACAATGGTATGATCACTCACCTAGAGCCAGATATCCTGGAATGTGAAGTCAAGTGGGCCTTAGAAAGCATCACTACGAACAAAGCTAGTGGAGGTGATAGAATTCCAGTTGAGATATTTCAAATCCTGAAAGATGATTCTGTGAAAGTGCTGCACTCAATATGCCAGCAAATTTGGAAAACTCAGCAGTGGCCACAGAACTGGAAAAGGTCAATTTTCATTCCAATCCCAAAGAAAGTCAATGCCAAAGAATGCTCAAACTACCACACAATTGCACTCATCTCACATGCTAGTAAAGTAATGCTCAAAAAACTCCAAGCCAGGCTTCAGCAATATGTGAACCGTGAACTTCCTGATGTTCAAGCTGGTTTTAGAAAAGGCAGAGGAACCAGAAATCAAATTGGCAACATCCACTGGATCATGGAAAAAGCAAGAGAGTTCCAGAAAAACATCTATTTTTGCTTTATTGACTGTGCCAAAGCCTTTGATCCTATGGATCACAATAAACTGTGGAAAATTCTGAAAGATGGGAATAACAGACCACCTGACCTGTCTCTTGAGAAACATATATGCAGATCAGGAAGCAACAGTTAGAACTGGACATAGAACAACAGACTGGTTCAAAATAGGAAAAGGAGTACATCAAGGCTGTATATTGTCACCCTGCTTATTTAACTTATATGCAGAGTACATCATGAGAAAGGCTGGGTTTGGAAGAAGCACTGGCTGGGATCAAGATTGCTGGGAGAAATATCAGTAACCTCAGATATACAGATGACACCACCCCTATGGCATAAATTGAAGAGGAACTAAAAAGCCTCTTGATGAAAGTTAAAGTGGAGCATGAAAAGGTTGGCTTAAAGCTCAACATTCAGAAAATGAAGATCATGGCATCCGGTCCCATCACTGCTTGGGAAATAGATGGGGAAACAGTGGAAACAGTGTCAGACTTTATTTTTGGGGGGCTCCAAAATCACTGCAGATGGTGATTGCAGCCATGAAATTAAAAGACACTTACTCCTAGGAAGGAAAGTTATGACCAACCTAGATAGCATATTCAAAAGCAGAGACATTATTTTGCCAACAGAAGTCCATCTAATCAAGGCTATGGTTTTTCCAGTGGTCATGTATGGATGTAATCGTTAGACTGTGAAGACAGCTGAGCACTGAAGAATTGATGCTTTTGAACTGTGGTGTTGGAAAAGACTCGAGAGTCCCTTGGACTGCAAGGAGATCCAACCAGTCCATTCTGAAGGAGATCAGCCCTGGGATTTCTTTGGAAGGACTGATGCTAAAGCTGAAACTCCAGTACTTTGGCCACCTCATGTGAAGAGTTGACTCATTGGAAAAGACTCTGATGCCAGGAAGGATTGGGGTCAGGAGGAGAAGGGGACGACAGAGGATGAGATGGCCGGATAGCATCACTGACTCGATGGACGTGAGTCTGAGTGAACTCCGGGAGTTGGTAATGGACAGGAAGGCCTGGCGTGCTGCAGTTCATGGGGCGCAAAGAATAGGACACAATTAGCGACTGAACTGAAATGAAGTACATATTACCTTAAAATGATTAAATAGAACAAAACCTGTTGTGATCACCACATCCTTTTTCAGCTGTTACTCTCTCTGCTCTCATTTGCTCCTCAACTTCATGTGCAAACTAGCAAAAAAAAAAAAAAAAAAAATTGAAATGTTTTCTATACTCAATTTCTTTCTGCACTTCATTTTCTTTCATTAACATCTGAATACCCTGGAATATGAAAAATTAAAATATTGCCTTGAAAGTGGCACTTTGAACTTTTGTCAACATAGCCATGGGACATATCAATTTTTGCTTTTCCTTATGTATGCAGCATATGCCATTTTTAACAACTTTTTCTCTCTTAAAACTTTTGTTTTCCATAATACAATACCACATCTCTTGGTTTTTCTATTACCTTATTTAGCCCTTTCTTCTTCTTTTTTTTAAACCTAAATACACATTTTTGTCCATGTCTCTATGTTCATTCAGACAGTAAAAATATATATATTTTTAGCATTGCTCTATTCTTAGAACTGGTTGTACTTTGTGAATAAAGCAGTCATGTTTTCTGTCATCACTGAACCTATACCCTACTGAGGTAGAAAAATAAAATCAAATAAGTAAGTAGATATATGAAATATATTGTGATACAATGATAAAATGATACTGCTGTAATGACAAGATAACATAGAACATATTTAGGGTAATCAGAGACAGAATTTTTAAAAGGATTTAATTTAAATTTAAATTTAAAAGAATTTTAAAAAGGATCTAGTGGAAGTGACCTGAAAGATCCAGGTAAGTGTTAGTGGTGGTAGAGGACAGAGAACCTGCTCTGGAAGGCATAGTCTTTGCAAAGGTACTGAATTGTATTCTCAGAGGCAACCAGAATGTGGTGAACAAGGGTGCGAGTGATAAGACGGGGTTGGGAGATATTGGTGAGACTGATGAGTCAGGGTTGGGAGAGATAAACAGAGGCACGATGCTGCAAATGCAGTTCACTCTTCCACTTATCACATCTTCTTTTCCATCTGTTTGTTAATGATCATCAAATCCACATAGAATCAGTCCAGATTTTAAGAAAGACCTGATCTGGGAATAATATTGAGAGCTTATGTATGTTATTAAAGCCATGAGGCTGGAAGAGATAACAATACAATGAAAGAATGACTGTAAAAAGACAAGAGGGTTTGGTAATATTTATTGTTCTGCAAGATGAGGAGGAAAAACTGGCCAAAGACACTGAGAAGAAGCAAACAGATGGGCCAGAGGCTAACCAGTGGAGTGTAGTGTCCTAGCAGCCAAATGAAAAATGTGCATCAAGGATAAATGCTGATGAGAGTCTAGTTAAAAACAAAAAAGCAAACTGTTCATTGTTTTTAAATATACAATGAAGATCATTTAAGCAAAGAGATAAAAAGGGAGACATGTGATTATCTATCTATCTTATTAAGGCATTTTGTTGTCAAGTGTAGCAGAGAAATGTGCCCATAGATATAGAGTTTAAAGGTCTCAAGAAAACAATACTTTTGATGAGAGAACCAACATGTTCTTATGTGATGTTATATTAGACAAAGAAGGATTGATGTAGAGATAAAACAGAATATTAACTGAGAGATATTCTGAATGATCTAGTATACAAGTTGAAGGATAGAGACATGGATAACTTAACACATTGCAAGGAATTTTTAAAATGACAAGTACTAAAAACATATCAGCTACTATTCCTATATTATATTTATTTTCATGACTAAGATTGGATGATGCAAACTCCCTATTTTGAGAAAGACAGAGAGAAAGAAAAAGGTAGACCACACAGTGGTAACCAATGTCAATAGGACTCTATGCTTCAGTCACCTGACCCCTATGTATGTCCAGATGCATATATGAAAGGGGTTTTCTGAAAAAAAAAAAAAGAAAAGAAACAATCTATCTATAACTATCTATAAGTAATCTCAGAGCTGTTGCACTCAAGTGATTGGTAAATTATGCTATCGTGATGTCACCAAAAGCACTTCATGATAAACACAGTTTCAAGTGGCTCAGCTGTTCATGCTGAATTTTCTCCTGTAATTATGGCAGGCTTGCTGGCATTAAGAAAAGAGTGGAGAAAGGTTGAAGTGTAGCATTTTTCCTTAGATATAGAAAAAAATCATTATTTCTAGTCATTGTGAACCAAATAGGAAATTGTAATACATCCCCAAAGACTTACAATTTAATTGCAAGTCTAAGAATGTCTTTTTTCTTAGAAACTGGGACATTCTACATGCTGTGAACTTCTTGCTTTTCCTGTACCTTTATATTACCTACACTTGATTAAGACTCCTAAAACAATTTCCTGATTATTTAGTAGTTTGTTTGTTTTTGCTTAAATGCAAAGAAAGAAAAAAGCACATTTTCTAGATGTGGTTATAATACCAGCATCAGTTTTGTATTTAACTAGAATGTATGCATTTAAAGGACAATCTTTCCCCTTTAAGTTACAATATAAAAACTATTGTATCATGTAATGTGTTCTAAACTGGAGAGATCTGAAGGAAATAAAAGAAATAATTCTTGATTTTAATTATTTTAATACTTGATTAAGATTAAATACATAGAATTATAAAAACTCATGGGTCAGTTTATAATTAGATTCTAACATAGGTAAAATTTGTATCAGAGGTTTAAGTGCTACAGGGATTAAGACACAAAAGAACCAGCACAACCACAGAAATGCTGGCTAAGGGTACCCAACCTCTTCTGTGTGACCAGAGTAGATTTATACAAGATTAAGCATTAAATCAGATTGTATTTGCCTTATCTAGATAAGATGAAAACATGAGCAAAGCCAAATATATATTTATTTTCCCAATTGTTATCAAACTGCTTTGAAAAGTTATTATTATGGCCAATATTTGAAAATAGTCTATATTTATGAAGATAATACTGTATAAAATCAATAAAATCATTCAATAAGAAGTATGTTATAAAACAGACAGCTACCATAAGCAAATGATAAACTATAGAATTATTATTTAACAGTTATTTTAAATTATTTTTTTAGCTATTCATACAAAGAATTTTTGAAATTAAACCCAAATTTATTTTTTAAACTGCCTTATTTAAATGTACAGAAGAGAGAAAGTAGCATTGACATATATATACTACCATGTGTAAAATAGATAGCTAGTAGGAAACTGCTCGGAGAAGGCAATGGCAAACCACTCCAGTACTTTTGCCTGGAAAATCCCATGAATGGAGGAGCCTGGTAGGCTGCAGTTCATGGGGTCGCTAAGAGTCAGACACGACTGAGCGACTTCACTTTCACTTTTCACTTTCATGCATTGGAGAAGGAAATGGCAACTCACTCCAGTGTTCTTGCCTGGAGAATCCCAGGGACAGAGGAGCCTGGTGGGCTGCCGTCTATGGGGTCGCACAGAATCGGACACAACTAAAGTGACTTAGCAGTAGCAGGAAACTGATAATATAACACAGGAAGCCCAGCCTAGTGCTCTGTGACAACCTCAAAGGGCTGGATGGGGAGTAGTGGGATGGAGGCTCAAGAGGGAGAGGATATATATAACAGACATAGAGATATGACTGATTTGTGTTAATGTAGGGCAGAAACCAATACAACACTGTAAGGCAATTGTCTTCCAAATAAAAATATGTTGAAGACATTTTACAGTACACATTCAGAAATATATCAGTAGTTAACTTTTTAAAGGGTTTTCAAAACATTCTAGGTGTGGTCACTGGGGAAAATTCCGCTGGAGGAGGAAAAAGCAACCCACTCCAGTATTCTGACCTGGAGAATCCCATTGACAGAGGAGCCTGGAGGGCTACAGTCCATAGAGTAACAAAGAATCAGACATGACTGAGCAATTGATCACACAGGCGCATGGTCATTGGACCAATAATTGAAAAATCTGAATTTTGAGATAGATAATATGCATCACAATTTGCTAAATCACTCAGGCTTTCTGTATTTTTTCTTATGAAATGATATTAATATTATATATATTTGTGATGGCAAACCAACTGTGAAAAACTTAGAGAAGATATATATAAATCTTCTTTGTAGTACACAAGTACTAATCACTGAGCTTGTGTTACTTATCCATCTTTTTTATTCCCACTGAAGATTTTTCCCCCATAATTAAAATAATTAACCTATATTTGGTGTTTAATGTATGTCAGGCTGTTTGAGAGCCTTATGTGTGTTATTTTCAGAAATACTAATATTTATCTTGCATTATCTTCATTTTTCCTACTGCTATTTGTACTTTATAGACAGGAGAACTGGTACGTCAATACTTTAGGCAATTTTCCCATATTAGACAGGAAGCATGTCTGACCCCAGCTTCTTTGACCTTAAAACCTGAATACAGAATTATTGTGCCATAAGGCCTCCCAGGATTCTGCACTTACAATACTCATATTTGAAATGAATTAAACTAATTTTGCAATGGAATTTGAGAACATTTGGGTTAAAACTCTTCAAATGATTTGTTGAGTAATTTTAATTATTTTATATAAAGCTTTTCAAATTATAAACGGGATAAACCATGTTTCAATGCTTGAGAATCTAATAACAAGATGAATAATGACAGAACTAACTAGTCATTACTGGTCTACCTTATCTTGCCTGCATGTGTGCTATGTCACTTTAGTCATGTCCTACTCTTTGTGACTCTATGCACTATAGCCAGCCAAGATCCCTTGTCCATGGGATTCTCCAGGCAAGAATACTGCAGTTGGTTGCTATTCCCTCCTCCAGGAGATCTTCCCAGTCTAGCAATCGAACCCACATCTACTGTGGTTCCTACAGTGCAGGCAGATTCTGTATCACTGAGCCGCCGGAGGAGTCCCCACCTTATCTTACCTGGTGGTAACTCATGTTTTTGTCCTGAGTTTATCCTTGCTAAAGCAAACATATACAATCATGATGTTCATCAATTGGTTATTTTCATTTGTTTCTCATTTTATTGAAATAAAACGATTATTTTATGTCATCTTTTTGTTTATAGAATACAAATACCCTTAAGTGGCAATAGATTTAGATCCAATTTTTTTTTTCTCAGATTCCTTCACTTAGACCCATAGTCATAAAAATGCTAAATATTATTTATATTATTTTATATTTCTTGATACATACAATTATACATTGAAAGTATATCATGCATATTTTCTTTCCAAACACATTTTTCCCCTCTGTAACTACCATTCATTCAATCACTTTAGTTTTCTAAATCCATTTTAACTCACAATTCAGATTAGTGTTAAGTGTACATCCTTTCACTTTTTTGACATTTTCTTCTATGAGTAATATGTATACATTTTAAACATATACTGACATAACATAAGCACATATATATTAATACAGAAGGTTATTGGTCATTAATTACCTTCTAGAAATGAAATATACATGACACAAAATTATCATCTTACTTTTTTCCAGCTTAATAATATATCATGGACAATTTTTTGCTGTTAGCTGGTATATTTTGAAAAATTTTTTTTTTACTAATTATTTTTAATGATTGCATAATATCCCATTGAGTGGATGTACCACATATTTTCAGTCTTTCCTCTGTAGATAGATTTAATGGGGCATGAAACAATAGACCAGTTGAAAATTTAGAAAGAAGTATGTCAAAGCTGTATATTTTCACACTGCTTATTTAACTTATATGCAGAATGTATCATGCGAAATGCCCGGCAGGAGTTAAGAATGCTGGGAGAAACATCAACAACCTCAAATATGCAGATAATACCACTTTAATGACAGAAAATGAGGAGAAACTAAAGAGCATCTTGATGAGGGCGAAAGAGTGAAAAACCTGGCTTAACCCACAACAAAATCATCACATCCGGTCCCATCACTTCATGGCAAATAGATGGGAAAATATAGAAACAGTGGCAGATTTTATTATCTTGGGCTCCAAAATGACTGTGGACAGGGTCTACAGCCATGAAATTAAAAGACCTTTGCTCTTTGGAAGAAAAACCATGATAAACATAGACAGTATATTAAAAAGTAGAGGCACAACTTTCCTTATAAAGGTCTGTATAGTCAAAGATGTGGCTTTTCCAGTAGTCATGTATGAATATGAGAGAAGGCTGAGTACCAAAGAACTGATGTTTTAGAACTGTGGTTCTGGAGAAGAATCTTGAGAGTCTCTTGGGCAGCAAGGAGATCAAACCAGTGAATCCTAAAGGAAATCAACCCTGAATATTCATTGGAAAGACTGGTGCTGAAGCTGAAGCTCCAATACTTTGGCTACCTGATGTGAAGAGCCAACTCACTGGAAGAAAACCCTGATGCTGGGAAAGATTGAAGTCAAGAGGAGATGGGAGCAGCAGAGGATGAGATGGTTGGATGGCACCACTGATTCAATCAATGTGAGTTTGAGCCAACTCCAGGAAGCAGTGAGAGAGAGGAAAGCCTGGCATGTTGTAGTTAATGAGGTCACAAAGAGTAGGACGTGGCTTAGCAACTAAACAACAAAATAGAAATAGTATTGCAATAAATACATTTTATTTATATCCTTAGATTTTTTTTTTTAATTCTTCCTGATAGATTCCCAGGTGCAAGATGCTAGAAAGAATAAGTATGTGCACCTTATTTCTAAATGACCTTGACAGATTGCTTTACAGGTGCTACAACAATTTTATCTATCAATCAACAATGTGTAAAGCACTTTATCCTGATTCTCCAACAACAGGACATTTTACTCTTTAAAAGTTTTCCAGGTCAGGAATTTTTCTAAGATCTTCCAAGATGTGTGTCTTTTTCTCATCAATTCCTTCTAGCATGAGATGAGTCCTTTCAACCTGCAGACTCAACTCTTTCTTCAGCTCCAGGGTATGTTCTACTATTTGCAGAGTGTTTCTCTGTCATCCATTTCCTTGTCTCCTGATTGAATTGCTATTATATACAATGCTAAGCATTTGGGTTTATTACTTATCTTTTCAAAGGTCAGTTTTCATTTTTTTTTTCCTGACATTACTTTTACTACTTTTTTCCTCCAGCCATCTAATTTAAGTATTACTAGTGACTCTGTGAAAGAAGAATTTTTTTTTTTATGGGGGAAACAAATAAGCAATTTATGCATTTTATTTTATTTTTTAAATTTTTTAAAATATAAATTTATTTATTTTAATTGGAGGTTAAGATGGATTTTTTTTTTTTTTTGAGGTCCAGAGAACCTTCTTAGTTTTCAGTTCAGTTCAGTTCAGTCACTCAGTCGTGTCCTACTCTTTGCGACCCCATGAATCACAGCACGCCAGGCCTCCCTGTCCACCACCAACTCCTGGAGTTCACTCAGACTCACATCCATTGAGTCAGTGATGCCATTCAGCCATCTCATCCTCTGTCATCCCCTTCTCCTCCTGCCCCCAATCCCTCCTAGCATAAGAGTCTTTCCCAATGAGTCAACTCTTCGCATGAGGTGGCCAAAGTACTCGAGTCTCAGCTTTAGCATCATTCCTTCCAAAGAAATCCCAGGGCTGATCCCCTATAGAATGGACTGGATGGATCTCCTTGCAGTCCAAGGGACTCCTAAGAATCTTCTCCAACACCACAGTTCAAATGCATCAATTCTTTGGTGCTCAGCCTTCTTCACAGTCCAACTCTCACATCCATACACGACCACAGGAAAAACTATAGCCTTGACTAGATGGACCTTTGTTGGCAAAGTAATGTCTCTGCTTTTGAATATGCTATCTAGGTTGGTCATAACTTTCCTTCTAAGGAGTAAGCATCTTTTAATTTCATGGCTTCAGTCACCATCTGCAGTGATTTTGGAGCCCCCCAAAATAAAGTCTGACACTGTT
>NW_011494748.1:2642742-2664604 GCF_000754665.1 Bison bison bison | reverse complement strand
TATTTCCCATAAAGTTATAGGAACAGATGCCATGATCTTCGTTTTCTGAATGTTGAGCTTTAAGCCAACTTTTTCACTCTCCACTTTCACTTCCATCAAGAGGCTTTTTAGTTCCTCTTCCCTTTCTGCCATAAGGGTGGTGTCATCTGCATATATGAGGTTATTGATATTTTTCCCTGCAATCTTGATTCCAGCTTGTATTAGACTTCAATATTGAGTGCTTTTTCCTTCATTTGTTGAAGTTCTCCCCGGAAACGGCACAAGAGACTCCATCTTTTATAAAGATCTCTTCTAATTCTTATTCTTCTTGAGCTTTCTAGCTACAGGATTATACCATGTTGGTATGATTTACTTTACCAAAATGTTAAAAAACCATCAAATTTTATAAAATTTAATACAATGACTAACTGCATCAGCATTACACATTTTCAAGTGTCATGTTTATTTCAAATCTTGGTTTTCTTTTTAAGAATAGACATAAATATTCTTTCATATTTTGTCTTAAGCCTCATCTTTTGTCCAAAAGTACAGGAAAAATCATTTCTAAATTTGAAGTTTATCATTCGTGTATGTTGTGAAATAATTTTATTAAATAACTAATGATCTCAAATAGTATATGTTCTTCTTTGGTTTATTTTTTCATCATATGTATGTGTATTTACCGCATTGTAAACATCATTGCCAAATTTTTTTGGAACCTGAGTTTTATGTATGTCACTGCATATCATTCCACTTTCAGTAATTTCAATCTTTTCATCATTTGAGTTTCAGTTCAGTTCAGTCACTCAGTCGTGTCTGACTTTTTGCGACCCTGTGGACTGAAGCATGCCAGGCCTCCCTGTCCATCACCAACTCCTGGGGTTTACTCAAACTCATGTCCATTGCCAATGTTGCCATCCAACCATCTCATCCTCTGTCGTCCCCTTCTCCTCTTGCGTTTAGTCTTTCCCAGCATCAAGATCTTTTCAAATGAGTCAGCTCTTCGCATCAGGTGGCCAAAGTATTGGAGTTTCAGCTTCAACATCAGTCCTTCCAATGAACACCCGGGACTGATCTCCTTTAGGATGGACTGGTTGTACCTCCTTGAAGTTCAAAGGACTCTCAAGAGTCTTTCTCCAACACCACAGTTCAAAAGCATCAGTTCTTTGGCACTCAGCTTTCTTTATAGTCCAATTCCCACGTCCATACATGACTTCTGGAAAAACCATAGCTTTAACTAGACAGAACTTTGTTGGCAAAGTAATGTCTCCATACCAGAATAATATACAAATTTAGATTGCTACCAGTGTTCTGCTAATATAAATATATTTGCAATGAGTATTTTCTAAATGTTTCCTTAGGTACATCTATGAGACATTCACTAGGAGATTATACCTTAAAGGGCAATTGCTTGGTTACAGAATATGGGCAATTCCAACTTTACTAGATATTGCTGGCCAAATTGCACTATAAACTACTTATACCAAATACATTCTGACCGGCAGCATGTGAGAATGCCTATTGTTCCATCTCACTGCCAGCAATTCTTATTTCCATTCTAGCTTTTGCAAGTTTGATATTTGTAAAATACTATTTCATATGAATCTCAGTTGGGATTTTTCTAATAACCAGTGAGCTTGAGTAATCTTCCTGTGACTTACAACTACTTGGGTAGTTTTATCCTTTGTAAATCCTTTATGCAATTCAATTTACAATATTTTCTGTTATATTTTAGATGTGCACCTTATAACAATTGTTTATTCAATATCACAACCAATATTTTAACATGTTTTATAATGCTGTGTTGTGTTCATCAATATTTTAACATGTTACTCATGAGTAATTTTATAATAATCCTTAGTTATTCATACTTACAGCTTCAAGTCCTCCAAATAGTGTTAGGACCAGTCCTATTTCAGATAATTTGCCTTTTAATTTCCAGGTTTACCACCAGCATGATACTTACTTTATTTTTAAACTTCACTTACTTATTGAAAATAATGTTTATTTTATTATCAATTATACACATTTCAGTGGGGATTTCTTTTCTTTTTAAAAAATTCTCTATATTACCAAGATTAGGAGTATATTACTTGTTGATCTGAATTCATAAGAGTTCAGGATAACCTGCTAGATGACCTAGAAAGCACTTCAGACATGGTCTAAGCCCAGCTGAGCATATATAGTAGCAGGAAAGTTTTCAATCCTTTATGAAGGTAACAGGAAAAAGTGTACTTACTCACCAATCTTAAATTTGGGTATTTGTTTTGGTTTTTGAGATTGGAGAGGACTTGGTCCATGCATATATGCTTCTGTGTATCTTTCTTGGATCAGGGATCTGTATAAGCCAGACTCTTTCTCAGTCATACTCTTATGGTACTTCCCCCAGGAATGGGCCATGCAGAATACCAGATTCTCATTCTATGTTAAAGAAAGTGAGATAACACCATTTTAGTTATCTCTGTCCATGCCTTATTCTTCCCTGGAAATCATGACTACTTAACTTGCTGGTATTGAATGGATTAAACTGCCACTATCATAGAAAATCTTAGTAAGATTTCATTTTAATGTGATATTTTAGACATGTGGAATTGTTTTCCAAATGATAAAAATTGTGACACAAGTCATTATTTGACGTTTTGCTTTCTCAGCTATTATAAAACACATAGAAAAGGTATTTTGATACACACAATTGAAACGTCTAATTCCCAAAGTAACTGAGTAGAACAATAACATGGTAAAAATAATTCTTGATAGTTTGATGTGAGTGAGAATTAAGTTATAAGGACTCAAACAAATACCTAAAGTGTAAGAATTGGAATTTAATTAAAAAGAAAAAAAATAACTACATAGTTAAGTTAGAATAATTTACAACATAGCATGGAAAATTCAGCTTAACCCAAGTTTGAATAAGCACAGGCTACAATAAAGCATGAATTTTGAAGCCCTTGAGTTTAAATCAATGGCTCTATAATATTGATAACCCAAGAAAATTCTCAGTCCTAGTTTGTTGATGCTTGTCTGGTGGCTCAGACATAAAAGAATCTGCACACTATTTATATTATTGTGAAGTCGCTCAGTCCTGTCTGACTGTGTGACCCCATGGACTGTAGCCCACCAGGATCCTCCATCCATGGAATTTCTAGGCAAGGGTACTGAAGTGGGTTGCCATTTCCTTCTCCAGGGGATCTTCCCAACCCAGGGATTGAACCTGGGTCTTCTGCATTGCAGGCAGACGCTTTACCGTTTTAGCCACCAGGGAATCACACATTTATGTTATATAATACCACTTAAAGCATAGCTTCTGGCATTTTTTTTTTTCAGATCAGAAGTATATAAAATAATTTTACATTTGAAAAAATAATTTACAAGTTTAAATATTTATTGATGATTCAGGGCTAAGTTTGCTGTCAGTTCTTGAGTTCTTACAAGATGTCAGAAGCTATGCTTTAAGTGGTATTTATATTATATAACACCACTTAAAGTGGTGTTTGTATTATATAATACTGCTTACAGCAGGTATTTATATTATATAATACCACTTAAATCAGATATTTATATTATATAATACCAGTGAACTCCGGAGTTGGTGATGGACAGGGAGGCCTGGCGTGCTGCGATTCACAGGGTCACAAACAGTTGGACACGACTGAGCGACTGAACTGAATTGAACTGAAAGCAGATATTTATCTTATATAATACCACTTAAAGCAGGTATTTATTATATATAATACCACTTAAAACAGGTATTTATTATATATAATACCACTTAAAGCATAGCTTCTGGCATCTACTAAGAACTCAATAACTGACAATAAACTTAGCCCTGAATCATCAATTAATATTTAAGATTGTAAATTATTTTTTCAAATGTAAAATTATTTTATATACTTCTGATCTAAAAAAAAAAAAACAGTTTGAACATCTGGAAATTCATGTTTCATGTACTGTGGAAGCCTGGCTTGGAGAATTTTGAACTTTATTTTACTAGCATGTGAGATGAGTACAATTGTGTGGTAGTTTGAGCATTTTTTGTCATTGCCTTTCTTTGGGATTGGAACTAAAACTGACCTTTTCCAGTCCTCTGGCCACTGTTGAGTTTTCCAAATTTGCTGACATATTGAGTGCAGCACTTTCACAGCATCATCTTTTCGGATTTGAAATAGCTCAACTGGAATTCCATCACCTCCACTAGCTTTGTTCATAGTGATGCTTCCTAAGGCACACGACTTCACATTCCAGGATGTCTGGCTCTAAGTGAGTGATCATACCATGATGATTATCTGGGTCATGAAGATCTTTTCTGTATAGTTCTTCTGTGTATTCTTGCCACCTCTTCTTTATATTTTCTGCTTCTGTTAGGTCCATACCATTTCTGTCTTTTATTGTGCCCATCTTTGCATTAAACATTCCCTTAGTATCTCTTATTTTCTTGAAGAGATCTCTAGTCTTTCCCACTCTATTGTTTTCCTCTACTTCTTTGCCTTGATCATTGAGTAAGGCTTTCTATCTCTCTTTGCTATTCTTTGGAACTCTGAATTCAGATGGGTATATATTTCCTTTTCCCCTTGGCCTTTCACCTCTCTGCTTTTCAGCCCTCCTCAGACAACCATTTTGCCTTTTTTCATTTCTTTTTCTTGGGGATGGTGTTGATCACTGCCTCCTATACAATGTCACGAACCTCTGTCCATAGTTCTTCAGGCACTCTCTCTACCAGATCCAGGCCCTTAAATCTATTTTTCACTTCCACTGTATAATCATAAGCAATTTGATTTAGGTCATATCTGAATAGTTTAGTGGTTTTCCCTACTTTCTTCAACTGAAGTCTGAATTTGGCAATAAGGAGTTCATGATTCGAGGCAAAGTCAGCTCCTGGTCTTGTTTTTGTTGACTCTATAGAGCTTTTCCATCCTTGGCTGCAAAGAAGATAAGCAATCTGATTTCAGTATTGACCATCTGGTGATGTCCATGTGTAGAGTCTTTTCTTGTGTTGTTGGAAGAGGGTGTTTGCTACAACTAGGGTGTTCTTTTGGTAAAACTCTATTAACCTTTGCCCTGCTTCATTCCATACTCCAAGGCCAAGTTTGCCTTGGATAACCACAATCTGTGGAAAATTCTTAAAGAGATATAAATATCAAGCCACCTGACCTGACTCTTGAGAAATCTGCATGCAGGTCAGGAAGCAACAGTTAGAACTGAACATGGAAAAACAGACTGGTTCCAAAGAGGCAAAGGAGTAAGTCAAGGCTGTATATTGTCACCCTGCTTATTTAACTTATATGCAAAGTACATCATGAGAAACACTGGGCTGGATGAAGCACAAACTGGAATTAAGATTGCTGACAGAAATATCAATAATCCCAGATATGCAGATGACACCATCCTTATGACAGAAAGTGAAGAAGAATTGAAGTGCCTCTCGATAAAAGTGAAAGAGGAGAGTGAAAAATTTGGCTTAAACTCAACATTCAGAAAACTAAGATCATGGCATCTGGTCTGATCACTTCAAGGCAAATAGACATGGAAACAGTGGCAACAGTAGCAGACTTTATTTTGGGTGGGGTGGGGGTGGGGCTCCAAAATTACTACAGATGGTGATTGCAGCCATGAAATTAAAAAATGCTTCCTCCTTGGAAGAAAAATTATTACCAAACTAGACAGCATATTAAAAAGCAGAGGCATTACTTTCCCAACAAAGGTCCATCTAGTCAAAGCTATTGTTATTACATTAGTCATGTATGGATGTGAAAGTTGGACTATAAAGAAATCTGAGTGCCAAAGAATTGATGCTTTTGGACTGTGGTGTTGGAGAAGACTCTTGAGAGTCCCTTGGACTGCAAGGAGATCCAACCAGTCCATCCTAAAGGAAATCAGTCCTGAATATTCATTGGAAGGACTGATGCTGAAATGCCGATACTTTGGCCACCTGATGTGAAGACCTGACTCATTAGAAAAGACCCTGATGCTGGGAAAGATTGAAGGCAGGAGGAGAAGGGGATGGTTGGATGGAAACACTGACTCAATGGACATAAGCTTGAGTAAACTCTGGGAATTGCTGATGGACAGTGATGCCTGGCGTGCTGCAGTTCACGGGGTCACAAAGAGTCAGACAGGACTGAATGACTGAATTGAAATGAGCTGATCTGAAAAAATATGAAACTGTGATTTAATGCAATACATTTTTATCAGCTTAAAATAAATAGATTTTATTCTTCCTCTCATTTCTGGTACTGTCAATCCTAAAGGAAATTAACCTTGAATATTCATTGGAACAACTGATGCTGAAGCTGAAACTCCAATATTTTGATCACCTGATGTGAATAGGTGACTCATTGAAAAAGACCCTGCTGCTGGGAAAGGCTGAGGGCATGAGGAGAAGGAGGAAACCGAGGTTAAGATGGTTGGATGTCATCATTGACTCGGACATGAATATGAGCAAACTCTGGGAAAATGTGACAGACAAGGAATCTTGGTGTGCTGCAGTCCATGGGGTCATAGGAAGTTGGACACGACTGAGTGACTGAACAACAACAAGTCTAAGGGAGTAAAATGTAAACAGTATAATGAAGATGTCCATACCTACAATCATTCTCATGATATTAAAGCATAACAGATATGTGAACAAATGATGATAGTTTTAATTGTTACTAACAATTGTTGGCAGATTATCATAAATGAATATATTTTAGAGAGTCTAACAGTTAAAATAATCAAATATTTCTATTTCATATTATCTTCAGTATATTGTACATGAAAAAGAAAAATCCTAGGGAAGTCCCATCTGTAGTAAAGGAAGAATAAAACAAAACTGTTTACTATGTATGCTTAATACAAAATGCTTACAAATATTGGTTTCAGCTCCATTTACTGCATGTACTAATTAGTTTTTATGTTTGTCTTACAGAAATATAGAAATATAGAACTTTTACATTAATATAAAACTTTTATTTCATGTGTTCATAAAAACTATTGAAAAACCACTTTTTCCTGTATTATCCACCTTATTAAGTTTATTTTATGCATTATGGTACACCCCTGAATAGAACTTAATAATTTACAGAATTTATCAAACCACCCAGGCTTCAGAAAATTAAAACATTTTTGCCTGAGTTTTAATGGGAAATAATATGAACTTTTGGAAATGTATCTAGAGAATGCAACCTGTAATAAAAAAGTAAATAACTGTATACATGAAATTGTGCTTAGAAAAAGGAGTATTGACTTTAGCTTCCAAATGTAAGCATCTACTTTTCTTCACCTTTTCTTAATTTAGGTAAATCTTAAACTTTCAATTAAAAATGATTATTATTCTAGTATCAACAACTCATTCTAACTAATAGCTTTTGACAAATAGCTATCCAGTTATGACTATTGAGTCATCTGTACAATTAAAGTTTTAACTTATTTAAGTTTTTGAAATCAACATTGAATATATTTTATAGGTATTCAAAATCCTCTGACTCTCACTTGAATAAGATTCCTCTAATGCAAAATCCAGCCTTTATTTTTATCATATTTCACACTAACAGTGGTGGGGACATGAAAGACATACAGAATGTCACATAGAGAGAAGTTACAAGTACTTTAAAAAAAAATTTCAAACACGTAAACTGCAATAAGTAACATACCTGAGTAATGCACTCTTTAGTTAATGTGTATTTTCTTAAATAATAAGCACTAATTTTGGCAAATGGGCTCTCCTAGTTGATGACTCATTTTGTAATAGAACCATAAATTGAACTGTAGACTTTAGAACCATAATAAGGACTAACTTCTCTTCATCAGAGTCATAAATATTTAACATATTTTATTGCTGGCTTTGCAAATGAATGTTGATTGGTAATTACACAAGAATACAAGTAGAAAAGAATAAAGAGTAACACTGATACATGTTTTTAGCTGAAAAGAATAAAATATATATTTTAAAAATGGTGTTGGATGCCAAAATATTAAACTGAACCAACTATATCTTAACGGAGCACCTGAGACTCTCTCGCTTTCTTTTTTTTGAAGTACAGAAGCTTCATGAAATCTTTTAATTAAAAAAAAATTGAACATTCTAGAACACACTGACATTTTAAAACGACACAGAAAACTACAGAATGAGAAAAAAAGAAATAAAAAAAGAAAAGAAGCAAACAGGAGGAAGAAAGTATACTTAAGGATTAGACAAAACCTTGAAGGAATGCAGTTATTGCAGGATTAATGTATGAGTATAAAGGATATCAAATTTCTTTGATAATGTTAGAGTAAGAAAAACTGAGTTGTTCATAACAATGTACTAAAGAGAGAAATAATTAGGAAAAATTGTCAGTAGGTTACAGATTAATAACATACATCATTTAAAAAATAAGTTGCATGTCATCTTAACAATATGAAATATTGTTACATCAAAGTTAAAATATGATGTGTAAATTAGATACATAGATATATAAATTAGTAGCATGTTATATATAAAGTTTTAAACTATTCTAGCATACATCAGGTAATGGAATTTTCAGATAAAATATATTTTTATTTTATTTGGCAGCACTGCATGGCTTGTTGTTGTTGAATTTAGTTGTCCACCAGGGATTGAATCCAGGCTCTGACAGTAAATGCACCAAGTCCTAACCACTGGACTTCCAGGGAATTCTTATATTTTTAAAAAAATATTTAAATTAAACATATATACCTATATGTTTTTTCATTAATTTTAAAAAAGTTTATTACTATCCATTAATGATAGCAGGAAGCTTTGACTGAGACTTCAGAATGTTTCTATTCCAAGGTAGTCTATTTTAAAAACCACTTATATAAATTAAAATCCTGCAAAAGTAAATGTTGTTAATTCTGGTTTTGTTGCAAGATAGGGGATCTCTTCCAAGGCCCAAAGTGTGTTCTTGTTTAATATTCAGAAATGAATTGTCCAAGGAGACATATACTGACAAAGCAAGAGACAGTTTTGGAAAAGGTCACACGTGTGGAGAGCCGTAGGGTTAGGGAACCCAGGAGAACTGCTCTGCCATGTGGGTCCCAGTGTCAGGTTTTATGGTGACAGGATTAGTTTCCTGGTTGTCTTTCACCAATCACTGTAATTCAGAGTCCTTCCTCTTGGTGCATGCATTGCTCAGTCATGACGGATGCCAGCGAAAAGTATTCTGAAAGGTGGTAGGACAAAAGGTGTCGCCTTTTGACCTTTCCCAAACTCTTCTGGTTAGTGATGTCTTATTTGTTCCATGTTCCTCATCAGGACCTCCTGTTGTAAAAATAACTCAGGCAGATGGTTACTATGGTGCCTGGCCAGGATGAGTGGTTTCCATCAGTGTGCTTCCCATAACAGTTTTTTCACTGCTTGAGCTTCTCAGAAGGCTCAGTGGTAAAGAATCCACCTACCAATGCAGAAGCTGCAAGAAGCACAAGCACAGGTTTGATCTCTGGGTCAGAAAGATCCCCTGGAAGAGGAAATGGCAACCCACTCCAGTGTTCTTGCCTGGAAAATCCTATGGACAGAGGAGCTTGGTAGGCTACAGTCCATGGGGTTGTAAAGAGTCGACAAGACTGAGCTTGCACACATGCAAATCTAAGCATAGCCAACATTCTTAAAAAACAAATTAACAGCATCAACTTATATGTTTTGGAAAAAATACCAATCATTCATATAAAATTCTTAATATTATTCTTTCCTATACTTTTACAAATTATGCTTAATCAGATTTTATCCAGAATAGAATTTGACTGTATGTCTATTGGGCCTAATGTAAGACTAAGAAACATCTGCCAGGCAAGACTAAAAAGAATATTACCTTCTTGTAGAATAAACTGAAAATTTTAAATATTATGTTCTTATATATGGTCCTTATCATATTACACTTCTGTTTTCTTACTTTCATATTCTAGCCCTCACTACTATTTGCAACACATATGTACATATAAACACAAACCTATACTTTTACTTCCACTAAAACATAGTTTTCATTTGCAAATCATAGAGAGTCACACAACTATTAGATTTAAACTGAATCTTACCCACCCTTGAGTCAAGATCAATCCCTGTTTTATTAAGATGAGTAGGCACTATGTTCTCTGGTTTGCAGAGGCGTAGCTGATACTAACTGGAGAAAGATAATAATATCAAGAGCCTCCTAAATCAGAGATAATGGGAAACTCTTAGAGAAGTCAAAGAAAAATAAGCTATTACTTTAAAAGAGCTACAATAAAGAGCGCTAGCACACCTTTCCATATTGTCCTGTAAAATACATCTTTTGTATTATATTTGAAACTTGTACCAACTATACTGAAATGCAAAATGCATGTGAATATTGATGACAGTGTAGTTTTTTGGTGTTAAACTGATTATAAAACAAGGGAAGATTAAATTTAGGTTAAATAAAAATGTATTATAAATCTTTGCTGTTTACTTCTCTTGATTAACCTCCTCAGTTCAGTCGCTCAGTCATGTCTGACTGTTTGTGACCCTATGATGCAGCACACAGGGTTTTCCTGTCCCTCACCATCTTATAGAGTTTGTCCAAGTTCATGTCCATCACATTGATGATGACACCCAACCAGCTCATCCTCTGTCATCCCCTTCTTCCCCTACCCTCAAACTTACCTAGCATCAGGGTCTTTTCCAGATTCAGTTCAGTTCAGTTCAGTCACTCAGTCATGTCCAAATCTTTGTGATCCCATAAACCATAGCACACCAGGCTTCCCTGTCCACCGCCAACTCCCAGATTCCATCAAGACCCATGTCCATTGAGTTGGTGATGACATCCAACCATCACATTCTCTGTCATCCCTTTCTCCTCCTGCCCCCAATCACTCCCAGCATCAGGGTCTTTTCCAGTGAGTCAACTCTTAGTATGAGGTGGCCAAACTATTGTAGTTTCAGCTTCAACACCAGTCCTTCCAATGAATACCCAGGACTGATCTCTTTTAGGGTGGACTAGTTGTATCTCCTTGCAGTCCAAGGGACTCTCAAGAGTCTTCTCCAACACCACAGTTCAAAAGCATCAATTCTTCAGTGTCCAGCTTTCTTTATAGTCCAACTCTCACATCCATACATGACTACTGGAAAAAACATAGCCTTGACTAGATGGACCTTTGTTGACAAAGTAATGTCTCAGCTTTTTAATATGCTATCAAGGTTGGTCATAACGTTCCTTCCAAGGAGGAAGCATTTTTTAATTTCATGGCTGCAATCACCATTTGCAGTGATTTTGGAGCCCAGAAAAAACAAACACTGTTTCCATTGTTTCCCCATCTATTTGCCATGAAGTGATGGGACCTGATGCTATGATCTTAGTTTTCTGAATGTTGAGCATTAAGCCAACTTTTTCACTCTCCTCTTTCACTTTCATCAAGAGGCTTTTTAGTTCCTCTTCGCTTTATGCCATAGGGATGGTATCATCTGCATATCTGAAGTTATTGATATTTCTCCCTGCAATCTTGATTCGAACTTGTGCTTTCTCCAACCCAGCATTTCTCATGATGTACTCTGCATATACTTAAATAAGCAGGGTGACAATATACAGTCTTAATGTACTCCTTTTCCTATTTAGAACCAGTCTATTGTTCCATGTCCAGTTATAACTGTTGCTTCCTGACCTGCATATAGGCTTCTCAAGAGGCAGGTCAGGTGGTCTGGTATTCCCATCTCTTTCAAAATTTTCCACAGTTTATTGTGATCCAGACAGTCAAAGGCTTTCGCATAGTTGATAAAGCAGAAACAGATGTTTTTCTGGAAATCTCTTGCTTTTTTGTTGATACAATAGATGTCAGCAATTTGATCTCAGGTTCCTCTGCCTTTTCTAAAGCCAGTTTGAACATCTAGAAGTTCACGGTTCATGTATTCCTGAAGCCTGGCTTGGAGAATTTTGAGCATTACTTTACTAGTGTGTGAGATGAGTGCAATTGTGTGGTAGTTTGAGCATTCTTTGGCATTGCCTTTCTTTGGGATTGGCATGAAAACTGACCTTTCCCAGTCCTGTGGCCACTGCTGAGTTTTCCAAATTTGCTGGCATCTTGAGTGCAGCACTTTCACAGCATCATCTTTCAGGATTTGAAATAGCTCAACTGGAATTCCATCACCTCCACTAGCTTTGTTCGTAGTGATGCTTAGTGATGCTTCCTAAGGCTCACTTGAGTTCACATTCCAGGATGTCTGGCTCTAGTTGAGTGTGAGTGATCACACCATTGTGATTATCTGGGTCATGAAGATCTTTTTTGTACAGTTCTTTTGTGCATTCTTGCCACCTCTTCTTAATATCTTCTGCTTCTCTTAGGTCCATACGATTTCTGTCCTTTATTGAGCCCATATTTGCATGAAATGTTCCCTTGGTATCTGTAATTTTCTTGTAGAGATCTCTAGTCTTCCCCATTCTACTGTTTTCCTCTTTTTCTTTGCCTTGATCACTGAGGAAGGCTTTCTTATCCCCGCTTGCTATTCTTTGGAACTCTGCATTCAAATGGGTATATCTTTCCTTTTGTCCTTTGCTTTTTGCTTCTCTTCTTTTCACAACTATTTGTAAGGCCTCCTCAGACAGCCATTTTGCATTTCTTTTTCTTGGGGATGGTCTTGATTTTTGTCTCTTGTACAATGTCATGAACCTCAGTCCATATTTAATCAGGCAATCTATCAGATCTAGTCCCTTAAATCAATTTCTCACTTTACTGTATAGTCTTAAGGAATTTGATTTAGTTCTAACCTCCTACATTTGTTCAATTCATTTTCTTTATAAACTCTTCTGGACAATACTCCATGTTTTCTGTCTTCACTGAAATTAGAGCTTTATAATCGATATAACCTCTTTCTAGGTCTATATGAGTTTTCCTATCATGTAAGTGAATATAGTTTATAATTATCATTGGGAAATTTGTGTTTTTAGTGTGTATAATATGCCAGAGAAACCATATGTAATTCAGTCATATTAAATTCTTTTGTTTAAAAATCCAAGCAAAACACTTGACTGTGTGTATATATGTACTGGCACACAGACACACAAGAGTGGCAGAAACAGCCCTGATTTAAAAGTCAGAAGAACAAAGTTCTGTTTTTCTGTACCGCTGCATCTCTTCATGCCATGGTAGATGGAGAACCATATGATTTGATTTCCCTGGAATTTATTTCTCTCAAATATTACAGAGGAAGGAGGAGTTGGTTTCTAATGTTTATGTGGTTTAGTTTAGTTTCCCAGATCATGTGGATTATTTTTAGCAGACTTCAAACTCAAAACTTACGCATAATTACAGTGTTTTGTATTGAGACAGATACTATCAGTGATCAATACATTTTTAGAAAAGTTTAGTTTACTTCCTCTGATGTATTGAACTGGAAAAACAAAGGACGATGCAGTACACCTTTCACCTGTTTAAAAATGCACAAGGATGTAGAAAGACTATTTGTAATGAAAAATGCAGTGGATCAAATTCCATTAAAGTTTTAGTTTGACTTTTATCTAAGGTGACAATGAGCTGACCTTATGAGCTCATCGCTGGGGAGCTAGGCTATGAGACAACTTCAAGATCATCACTTTCAAGTAAGATCTATGGCTAACACTGTTTCCTGATGAAGAATGAGCAACTGTGAACTTTTTGGGCATATGTTTCCTTGTATCACAGTAAGATACATAATGTGAAAGAAGTCGTATAGATACAATTTATGCATGTGTTAATCATGATCGGCCTTTTTCATTCTTTAACCTTGAGCTATAACTAAGATACTTCAAGCATAATTTTGCTGGAAAATAGGCTTATATATTATCATTTTAAAGTGAGGTTTTATTCTCTGGCATCATTTAAGCTACCTCTGAAATAGTGTTTTCTTACCCAATTATAACACAGATAAAAATATATTTTTAAACTTATGTTTATTTAGTATTTGAATATTTTGTTGCTTAAGGCTTGTGCCATACATTGTCAGAATTGACTGTGTTTGTGTGACATTTGGATGGATCAGTAATAAATCTCCTGTACCCAAATATGCCCCTTTTATCTGCTTGCTGAATCTTTCACTCTACCATTATTTGTGTTTCGCTCTACCATTAGGAGGGCTTCCCTGGTAGATTGGATGGTAAAGAATATGCCTGCAATGAAGGAGACCTGGGTTTCATCCCTGGATTGGGAAGATCCCCTGGAGGAAGGAATGTCAACCCACTCCAGTATTCTTGCATGGAGAATCCCCATGGACAGAGGAGTCTGGTGGGCTACAGTCCATGGTGTCACAAAGAACTGGACATAACTGATCAACTAAGCACAGCTACCATTAGGGAGAAATGTTAAAGTATGTTACTGGAAGAGATGGCACCCTGCCTAAAAGTCAAGTTTTCTAATACACATGTATCCATATTAAAACCGGGGAAGCAATGATTTGCTTTTTAAAGTCTATAACCAATAGTCTTATGTTGTTTCTCTTTCACTCCCTTTCACCTCTATCTGTCTTTATTTCTATTCCCTCTTCTATATGCCCTTCTCTTCTTTTTCCTTCTTTCTTCTATTTTTTTTATGCTTCTGTGTAGCCACTCTATTCCACTTCACAGGTTAGTATCAAATGCCATCACTTTTAATGCAGAAGTAGCAATTTAAAATATTATAATTTCCCCAAAGACCAGTAGGCATACACTTGTAGTTGCACATGTTGGGTTTGATAATCATTTCAAAAGGAAGAACATATACCATGAGGAGTCACAGCATGAGGGTGTTAGAAAAAATCCATCATAAAATTTTGGGCTTATATTAGGTATAGGTTAGGTGAGTTCAAGGAAGCAGGAAATCAAACAAAAACCAATCAGTTTTACTCTGAGTGTTTTCAGGAAGCAGGGGCAATTGATTCCTACTTAGGCTATCTAGATGGAAGCAAGACCAGACAGAAGCAGAATGGTAATTAGTATAGAAGCATCCTCTTGGCTGCCACCCTTCAGGCATGGGGTCCTCCCGGCTTCTGCCCCTGACCTCGGATGTGGGGTAGCTCCTCTCAGCCGCACTTAGCCTCTTGATGAAGGTGAAAGTGGAGAGTGAAAAAGTTGGCTTAAAGCTCAACATTCAAAAAACGAAGATCATGGCATGTGGTCCCACCACTTCATGGGAAATAGATGGGGAAACAGTGGAAACACTGTCAGACTTTATTTTTCTGGGCTCCAAAATCACTACACATGGTGACTGCAGCCATGAAATTAAAAGACGCTTACTCCTTGAAAGGAAAGTTATGACCAACCTAGATAGCATATTCAAAAGCAGAGACAGTACTTTGCCAACAGAGGTTTGTCTAGTCAAGGCTATGGTTTTTCCTGTGGTTATGTATGGATGTGAGAGTTGGACTTTGAAGAAGGCTGAGCGCCGAAGAATTGATGCTTTTGAACTGTGGTGTTGGAGAAGACTCTTGAGAGTCCCTTGGACTGCAAGAAGATCCAACCAGTCTATTCTGAAGGAGATCAGTCCTGGGATTTCTTTGGAAGGAATGATGCTAAAGCTGAAACTCCAGTACTTTGGCCACCTCATGGGAAGAGTTGACTCATTGGAAAAGACTCTGATGCTGGGAGGGATTGGGGGCAGGAGGAGAAGGGGACGACAGAGGATGAGATGGCTGAATGGCATCACTGACTCGATGGACATGAGTCTGAGTGAACTCCGGGAGTTGGTGATGGACAGGGAGGCTTGGCGTGCTGCAATTCATAGGGTCGCAAAGAGTCGGACACGACTGAGCGACTGATCTGATCTGATCTGATCTGATAGAAGCATCTGCCCCTTCCCTTAGCCAGGATAAAAGTATGTCTGGTCTTTTTGTGGATTAGACATTATTTATGTATTCATATTTATAGACGTTATTCTATTTGATCAGGATTACAGAGTGGTCTTATTTTCTTTGACTCTCTCACGGTCACTGATTAACACTATCTGATGCTAATATTCTGTGAATTTGCTTATTTTTTTATTGAATAACACCATAGTCCACCCCGGCTTTCAAGGGGTGTTTTTTACTTTATCTTTACCAAGCTATGAGTCTCAAGCAGTTCCTTTCCTAAGTCTAGTGGTTAAAAGTATATACTCTTGAACCACACTGCTGGGTTTGATTGACTGCTGCATTTGTCATTTGCTAACTATATTACAGAATACCTACTTCATTTAACTATACTTTATCTACTTCCACTGAAAAATGGACCTAGCAATCTCTCCCTTATGGTGTTATGAGGGTTAAATTGGTTAATGCATGTGAAATAGTGAGAACACTGCTTATCACACAGTCGTGTTGTAGAAATGTTAGCTAGTAGTATTTCATCAGCTTTCCTTTCCACAGATAAGTACTGGAACACCCTCCAAAAATGTTCATATCATGATTAAAGCTTTTGCACTATTATCTTCATAACCTCTTTATACACCCAATTTTAGATATGTTTAAGCTCTAGTAACCCTCTAGAAACACCTGTGTTCTGGCTCCTTCAGGTGTCTTTCATCTCAGATTCACCACTTCCTTGAACTTCACCATCTCCTTAACAGTGGTCACTGCCTTGGCCCAAAGTGGCTTAGAAGTATCTGCAACTGAGGGCAAGTACCATAAACTCCCACCAATCACATTTGGGTCCCATCTTTCCTGTCTAATCACTACCCTTTTCCTTTTACTGATTAGAATGTTAATACATTATATAAAAATTTTACATTATGGCTTTACAGCAGTTTAGGACTGCTCTAAAAGTAAGAAGTAATATTCGTCTTACATTTATGGCAGGATAATTTTGAAAGATTTTCATTTTGCAACAGCTTATGTACTTTTTTCTCAGTTTTCCTTTTTAGGTAGAGAAACTTTGCAATTTCCTACTTTGGTGGCATTAGTAAGGTGAGAAGTAGCTGCAACATTTGGTCAAAACTCTTCCTGACTTTGCTTAAAGCATAAACCAACTGATTTGATTATGCAGATGCTGATGTGGTGGAAAAGAACCACTGACGAAGTTCATTACGTGTAGGAATGGTGTCATGAAGTGAGAGACTGAGGAATATGTGTTAATTCTCTGAACAATGGGAAAACACAACAGTATTCTAGGAGAGTGTCCCAAGGAGGTGGTATGCACCATCTATAACAAAGACTGAACTCACACATAACACCAAAGAAGTAGAACTTTTAGACCTAAAACAACTAAAAGAACTTTTAAACCTGGGAAAAAGGGCATCTCAGTCATAAACCCTAGAATATAAAGCATTAAAACAGAAGCCCCATGAGGGTAGGCCCTTTACTTTCTTGTTGAGTGAGGATTATATGTTCAAAAGGAAAACAGTTCCCAGCACTACTTCTAACAAATATTTTAGTCAATAAGTTAATGAATGATTGATTATATCTCCAGAACTTTTGTACAGATTGACTGGAATTAGGGGAGAACACTTGTTGACAGGCAGGATGCCTATCCTACTAGGAATCTGGTTCAATAAGACACACACCTCGCCCAGAAATTCATTATTTCATGGCTGTCTTGGAATCAGGTTTAGAAATCTATCCTCCAGAGATGTGTGTGTGTGTGTGTGTGTGTGTGTGTGTATGTTCATCTCCCCAGAACAATAACTACAAAATGATGGTCATATGAAAATCCTCCCTGATTTTAAATTGTATCTTCCCAAACACTGCAACAATAATGGTAGCAACACTGATACTAGTATAATTTCAACTTTCAGTGCATTTGACTACAGTTGTATCCTTTGCTGTAAGTTATATAGTCATTAACTCTGTCATGAAAATAAAGCCTATTCTTTTTAAAAATTTTAGGTTGTGACAGCCTGACTAATGGCATTTTCCTGATTAGGTCATGCTTTCTTACACCTCTGTGCCTTTGCACATACTGCTGTCTAGGCTTTAATGCCCTCTCACCATCTGTACTTGGCTAACTTTCAACTCACAGTTCATGAGTTTGCTTAGGCATTCTACACCCAAGAAGCTTTTAGAAAATAATATTCAGTAGAAGAAAGAGGCTGTGAACACATTGATGAGTGACCTAAACTAGATATGAGGAAGAAAAAGGAAGAGAAAAGAGGGATTTGACATAATTATTAAAATGTTTTGTTCATAATTTTGCCTAGACTGATGTATATTTTTAGCATTGTATAGTATATTTAATTCATTTTTAACCACATAATTTAAGTGTGTTCTCTGATATTATATATAGATGCTAATGTTCAGATCTGATTTCTTGAGATCTTCAAATTACAAAAGAAACTCATTTTTAAAGTAATTATTAATAATGTCCTGAAAATGTGACTTCAAGAGGAAATTGTGTATCTATCTATATATATAGTCTAATTATCACATTGAAAATAAAATCAAAATTATATAATGAAGATTAGCTCCAAAAAGAGCACAGAATTTAGCATCTATGCCAATACTTCATATTTAGTGCTCTTTATCTTCTATTAACACCATTATTTTGTTCTTTAAAATAATGACACTATAAGTAAAATTTAACATTTGATGAACTTCCTAGGATTTGTTAGTATTAACTCTCTCCAGGTAGTTGAAAGTACTGTAATATAGACATGGTCCTTATAATATGTTATCACTATAATTTAGTATACATGCTTATACTAATAACTATATATCTATTTATTCATGTAAATAATAATATCTTTTTTGGGGTAGATATTGTTACAATTTTTAGAGCAGTATTTCACACATAACTATTGCCTTTCCTTTGAATGCATTTTCAATCCTTATTTCATTATGCAGGCTATCATTAACCACAAGGGTAAATTTTTTCAAAAGGAAAAATTAAAATTCTCCCAATGTGAGCATTGGAAGGTTTATATGCATTCAATTCTGAGATCCACAATGACAAACCAAGTTCTAGTAGTAAAGTGATGTCAAAGACAAATATTATATGATGTCATTTATATGTGGAATCTAAAATAAGACAGAAATGAACTTATCTGCAAACAGAAAGACTCACAGAGAAGAGGGGTTAAGGATGAATGGATTAGGAATTTTAGATAATCAGATACAACTAATTTATATAGAATGGGTAAAAAACAAGGCCCTACTGTATAGCACAGGGAACTGTTTTCAGTACCTTGTGAAAAATTATAATGGAAAAGATTATAAAAAGAACATGTGCACATCACTTTGCTATACATAAGAAATTAACACATTGCAAATAACCTTTACTTAAAAAGAAAAGAAGTAGATTATTTGGTTAGTGTCTATATAAACTTCCATATCATAAGAATTACTAAATTCCAGTTTTAAATAGTAGTCAATGTTGGTGTTTAATTTCATGAATCAACTTGTATGGGCCATGGTCAAACTTTATTCTGGATATTTCTGTGAAGATGATTTTTGGAAAACATAATTATCCTTTAGGGTAATGTGGGTGGATTCACCCGATCAGCAGAAGGCCTTAATAGAAAATCACTGACCCTCTCCAAACAGGAAAGAATTCTACTACCAGAATGACTTTGGACTTGGCACTACAACGCTTCCCTAAGCATCCAGACTTCTGGTCTACCTGACTGATTGGTTGACTTGGACTTGAAAAATTTCTGTACATGTGTGAGCTAATTACCCCAAATAAATATATTTTCCTCACTCCTTGTCTATCTTTCTGTATGTGTGTATTTGTGTTTTCAGATGGATGGGTAGGGATTTGAACAATGGTGATCAGAACACTAGGCAGAGGAGAAAGGAAAATACAAGGAGCTGGATATTTTCAAAATCTCAATGCCCAAATAGAACTGAAGTAATTAAATAATAGAGTGTTATCCTTGGCCACAAAAACCGATTAACTTATGTGATACAGTTTAAACTGTAGCCTGGGAAACCAACCAGGATAATTATTATTGCATTTCTATGGAAACACTAATTTTCTCTCCCCAGAAAACAACTTTACAAGAAAACTTTAAGAATTCAGTCTGTTTGTCAACTGGGGACTCATGAATAATTTTGGATTTGTGTAAGGACTGAACTGAACTGAAGGATAATGTACAATCATTTATCTCAAATTGAAAATTGTGCATATTTTACCTAAATTTTTATGCATTTGGAACTAAAGTTGTATACTTTACTTACATTCATTCTTGATTCTTTCTTCTCTATCAAATTTTATTAAATATACAATATGCTCTATGTTCATTGCATTGCTGTTAGCACAAACAAACACAAAAGGGGAAAACATACAAAACACTAACTCAAAGTTAAACAGTAGCTGAACTTGCAAAGAGCAAACCAGCCTGGAAACATTTATAGGAAACATAATTAAACCCTATATTGTAATTTAGAGAACCTAAGGTTTTTGCCATGAGTCTGTAGTATTGACAGAGAAATGTTCAGGAATTAAACATTTTAGAAGGTCTTTCATTTTAAAACCAGCTTCTTAAAATTCAGGTAGATATCTAAGCAAAAGATCTATGTGTACCTATAGAATTAATATTGGACACTGTCAGAAGTTCTATAATAACTTCATTGTAAGCTTATTCATGGTTGACTGGAAATTATTTTAATTGTGGCATGACGGTACTACCAAGTTTTTTTTTTATTATTATCTTGGAAAAAACACATTTAAATTAATGTGAAATATTGGAAATTATATCAGGGTACCACTGGAGGCAGAGAAATAATCTAGAATAAAATTGCCTATTAACTCTTTCTGGTAGATAGCATAGGCTAGGAAGGGCACAAAGGACTTATGACTAGGTCAACTCCTAACTCATTTCACTCCAGAATTATAATTTTAAAATAAATAAATAAATTAGAGGTATAGCTAGACTTACATGATATCATGTATCTTAGCATAACTTTTTTCAGTTAACTCCAGTGTATTCTAGGAAAGGGTCTCAGAAGGGAAAATAGTAGAGAGCTGTGAGAAATAAATGTTGGAATTATTTTTTGTTTGTTTTGCTACATTTATCATAAGAATATTTATTCAAGTGGAACCCAGAAGTCTTTCCAAATAGCTTTTTGTACTGACAGGTAATTGACTTCAACTGGCAGAGAAAATAACTGGCAAAATTCTAGGTAAAGGAGGTTGAATGTCTACAGTATAACCTGATCACTGGTGTTATTTGGAACTTCTGAACTATAACAGTCTTCTGCAACTGAACAAAATGCAATTGAAATTAATAAGGTACCAAAGAAATGCATTTTCAGCAGCTTAATTAACTTAAAGTGGACGAATCAAATCCCAAATAAAGAGCAGATGCTCCAGTATGCCTAGGGATGAATATATTATAGATTCTGAAAAATGACCACACTTTCACATTTCTAAACGTCCAAGGAACTGAAAATCAAGGTAGCTCAAGTATGACAATAGTTTTTATTTTAGGCTCATCTTTAGGATAATTTTTTTCAAATACAATATTTTAAAACATACTTATAATTTTCTACTATGTTGAATATCATATTTTCCAGGGCATAGTATAGATTTCAGAATTATTGCTGTTGTGTTTAGTTGTGTCCAACTCTTTGAAATGCCCTGGACTGTAGCTTGCCAGGCTCCTCTGTCTATGGAATTTTTCAGGCAAGAATACTGGAGTGGGTTGCTGTTTCCTACTCCAGGGGATTCTCTTGACCCAGGGATCAAGCCCACATTTCCTGCATTGGTAGATGGATTATTTAACAGTACTATTACTTGAAAAATTTATTTATATTATAAATATTCTGCTGTCTATGTGATGATTACTAAAATGTTTAATATAAAATCAGATAATATGACATTCATATTATTCTAAGGTATTATTTCTAGATTTAGTGGAATTTGAACTATGTTAACTGAAGCATCACCTGCCTTCATGTCATAGACTCTTGAATCTAGTACATTTTTTCACTTTCAGTAAATGTCAGTAACCTGAATTTACATCTCTTTAAGAGTTTAATTTGAATTCTACAAGTCAAAAAACAAAACAAAAAACAAAAAAAAACAAAACGATGCAGATCGGA
>NW_011494748.1:2642314-2642642 GCF_000754665.1 Bison bison bison | reverse complement strand
CCCACTCCAGTATTCTTGGGCTTCCCTTGTGGCTCAGCTGGTAAAGAATCTGCCTGCAATGTGGAAGACATGTGCTTGATCCTTGGGTTGGGGAGATCCCCTGGAAAAGGGAAAGGACCTAAATCACATCCCTTATGATTATACCAGTGGAGGTGATGATAGATTCAAGGGATTAGATATGGTAGATAGAGTTCCTGAAGAAATATAGATGGCGGTTCATAACATTGTATGAGAGGCACTAACAAAAGCCATTCCAAAGAAAAGGAAATGAAAGAAGGCAAAGTGACTGTCTGAAAAGGCTTTAAAAATAGCTGAGGAAAGAAGAGAA
>NW_011494748.1:2630790-2642214 GCF_000754665.1 Bison bison bison | reverse complement strand
AAAAACAAAACGATGCAGATGTGAAGTTAATCTCAAAAAGAAGATTGAACAAAGCAGTTCCATAATGCAAAAACGGTACTCTCTCCACAGGCTTTATAACTGAAATGTATTAATAAATTGCAGAAACAGTCATATCAAAATTTATGTTATGTGTATTTTCTACCTTTCATTACTTCAAGGTAGGTATGGTCAATATCCAAATCAGATTGATTATGATCTTTGCAGCTGAAGATGGAGTACAGTCAGCATAAACAAAACCTGGAGCTAACTGTGGCTCAGATTATGAGCTCCTTTTTGCAAAATTCAGGCTTAAATTGAAGAAATTTGGAAAAACCACTGGGCCATCCATGTATGACCTAAATCACATCTTTATGATTATACCATGGGCTTCTCTGATAGCTCAGTTGGTAAAGAATCCACCTGCAATGCAGGAGACCTTGGTTTGATTCCTGGGTTGGGAAGATCCCTGGAGAAGGGATAGGGTACCCACTCCAGTATTCTTGGGCTTCCCTTGTGGCTCAGCTGGTAAAGAATCTGCCTGCAATGTGGAAGACATGTGCTTGATCCTTGGGTTGGGGAGATCCCCTGGAAAAGGGAAAGGACCTAAATCACATCCCTTATGATTATACCAGTGGAGGTGATGATAGATTCAAGGGATTAGATATGGTAGATAGAGTTCCTGAAGAAATATAGATGGCGGTTCATAACATTGTATGAGAGGCACTAACAAAAGCCATTCCAAAGAAAAGGAAATGAAAGAAGGCAAAGTGACTGTCTGAAAAGGCTTTAAAAATAGCTGAGGAAAGAAGAGAAACAAAAAGCAAAGGAGAAAGGGAAAGATATACACCACTGAATGTAAAGTTACAGAGAATAACAAAGAAAGACAAGAATATCTTAAATAAGAATGGAGGAAGTAGAGGGGACAATGCAAAGAAACAGAGGGGAAAATAGAATATGAAAGACTAGAGATCTCTTTAAGAAAACCAGAGAAATGAAGGAAACTTCACATAAGGATGGGCATGATAAAGGACAGAAACAATAGGGACCTAGCAGAAGCAGAAGACATTAAGAAGAGGTGGCAAGAATACACAGAAGTATCATGCAAAAAAGGTCTTAATGACCCAGATAACCATAGTGGTCTGGTCACTCACCTACACCCAGACATCCTGGTGTGTGAAATCAAGTGGACCTTAGGAAGTATTACTGCAATCAAAGCTAGTGGAAATGATGGAATTACCTCTGAGCTATTTCAAATCTTGGACTATGCTTCATTCAATATGTCAGCAAATCTGGTAAACTCAACAGTGGCCACAGGATTGGAAAAGGTCAGTTTTTATTCCAATCCCTAAGAAGAACAATGCCAAATAATGTTCAAATTACTGTACCATTGCACTCATCTCATATAATATTAATACTAAGGTTATGCTCAAAATCCTTCAAGCTAGGCCTCAGCAGTATATTAACTGAAAATATCCAGATATACAAGCTGTATTTATAAAAAGCAAAGGAACCAGATATCAAATTGCCATAATTTCTTGGATCATAGTGAAAGAAAGGGAATTCCAGGAAAATATCTATTTCTGCTTATTGACAACTATAAATCCTTTGATTGTATGGGTCACAACAAACTGGAAAGTTCTTAAAGAGATGGCAATACCAGACACCTTACCTGCCTCCTAAGAAACCTATATACAGGTCAAGAAGTGACAGTTAGAACTGGACATGGAACAACGAACTGTTTCAAAATTGGAAAAAGAGCATGATAAATCTATATGTTTTTATCTTGATTACACAGCTTATATGCAGATTGCATCATGTGAAAATGTGGGCTGGATGACTCACAAGTTGGAATCAAGATTGCTGGGAGAAATGTCAGCAACCTCAGGTACCAGTCTAATGGCAGAAAATGAAGAGGACCTAAAGAGCCTCTTGATGAGGGTGAAAAAGGAGAGTGAAAAACATGCATTAAAAAAAAAAAAAAAAAACCTCAACAAGAAAAAAAACTAAGATCATGACATCCAGTCTCACCACTTCATGACAAATAGAAGGGAAAAAAGTGGAAGGAGTGACAGAATTTATAAGAAAATATATTTTGGGCTCCAAAATCACTGCAGATGGTGACTGCAGCCATGAAATTAAAAGACATTGTTCCTTAGAAGGAAAAAGCAGAGACATAACTTTGCCAACAAAGGTCCATATAGTCAAAGCTATGGATTTTCCAGTAGTCATGTATGGATGTGAGAGCTAGACCATAAAGAAAACTGAGTGCCAAAGAACTGATACTTTCAAACTGTGGTGCTGGAGAAGACTCTCGAGAGTCCCTTGGATTGCAAGGAGATCAAACCAGTCAGTCCTAAAGGAAATCAGTCCTGAATATTCATTGGAAAGATTGATGCCAAAGCTGAAGTTCCAAAATTTTGGCCACCTCACGCAAAGAACTTACTCACTGGAAGAGACCCTGATGCTGGGAAAGATTGAAGGCAAAAGGAGAAGGGGGTGGCCAGAAGATGAATTGGTTAGACAGCATCATTGACTCAATGGATATGAATTTGAGCAAACTCTAGGAGATAGTGTAATACAGAGGAGCCTTGTGTGCTGCAGTCCTGGAGTCACAAAGAGTCGGAGACAATGACTGATCAACAGCACACTATCTTCTGTAATATGAAGTATGTGTAAGTGTGTGTGTGTGTGTGTGTGTGTGTGCTCAGTAGTGTCCAACTTTTTGCAACGCCATGGACCTTAGTCTACCACACTCCTCTGTCTATGGATTTTTTCAGGCTAGATTACTGGTGTGGATTGACATTTCCTACCCCAGGAGATCATCCTGAACCAGAGATCAAACCCCCATATCTTGCATCTCCTATACTGGCAGGAGGATTCACTACCATCATACCATCTGGTAAGCCCTTTTCTTAAGTGTAATTGCTAGCAAATACTAATGTTAAGAGGTGAAATTTATTATATACTACCAAATTTGAGGCATAATTCTATAGACCTTACAACAGAAATGTTATCAGTGCTGTTTTCCAGCAGTGAAAGGGAGGTAGAGAGAGATCCTATGACATGTTCATGATTGCAAAATTCTAAGTCAAGAGCTGGAAAAGATTCTTCTGCAGACACCTTCACTACTCTCCTCAATTATTGTTCTAAATTCTTTGGGCTCCAGACTTCATTAATAGTTTGTAAATATAGTATGTATATGATATTTCTAAGATTCTTTAAGTTAAGCTGATAAGATAATGCAGTTTTATCTATATGAAGATCTACAGTTACCTGTCTAATCTAAAGTTAAGTCTAGACACCATTATTTATTAATTTTGTGGGTGATTTGCTTCATATGTCCCTGACTCTTATGTTCTAACTGGAAACTTATTATAACAATAATAATACTGAGAATAACACCAACTTGTAGAGTTATTTTGAGACTAATTACACACAATTCATGTAAAGTAATTTGCATGCTATTTTTAAAATTTGTGTATTTTCAGGGTTGAACAAAGTGGTTATTACATAGTAACCAGTCAGCAAATACCACTGATATTAGTAAAAGTTCTAGTATTATTAGCAAATGACAAATACTATACTGAGTTCTTTAATAGAGAGATGAATATGATAGAATCAATGTTGAAAATAATTTAAAAAGACAGAAATAAATGAAGAATGAAAAGAAACTTCATTCATTTCTGATGGAAATACTGAATAGAAGAGCCCATTTTGAAGACAGTTTTGAAATTTTTACACACTTTTTCATAGACTCAGTTATCCTGTCCATGGATACTGTGCTCTGCTTAGTTGCTCAGTCATGTCCAACTCTTTGTGATCCCATAGGCTGTAGCCCTCCAGGCTCCCCTGTCCATGGGGGTTCACCAAGGCAAGAATACTAGAGTGGGTTGCCATGTCCTCCTCCAGGGGATCTTCCCAAACCAGGATATTGATTCAAATAAATTGAAAACTCATATTCATACAAACATCTGCACATGAATGTTTGTAGCAGCTTTATTCAGAAGTTGAAAGCAAATCAAGAGGTCTATCAACAGGTGAATGACTGGACAAACTGACACTTTTAACAATGGAATATCTATTCAACAATGAAAAACATGGTGCATTAATTAATACAAAGCTATGGCTGAATCTAAATGCCTTTTGCCAAGTGGAAAAAAGCAGAACTCAAAAGAATATTGATTGTAATACTGCATTCTAATATAAAATGCTGGAAAGGCAAATCTATAGGAACAGTAAAAGATCAGTGGTTAACAGGATTTGGAAGAATGAAATGCAATCTTATGAAAAAGAGACATACAAAGAATATTTTAGGGTGATGTGCTTTATGATACTGGGGTACTGGGTACCTCATCCTATGTAGGTTTCCAAATCTAATATATATATATTTTTTTTTTCACAAGCTGTAAACTTTAATGTATGAAAACCAAAAAAGAAAAAATAATAAATAAAGCAGTCAACCAGAATGCCATGATGAAATACAAACTGTGAAGAATGAATCTAATCTGTATTACAAATATATCACATAACCTTACTGAAGAGGGTGAAGTGAATAAGCTGAACTGAGCTGATCTTTGTAACATAGGTAAACAATATTTTGACTGGAAACGTTAAGGTTAACAGCAAAAAGAACTATGCATAAACAACATGGTCTATTTGACTTTTTTCCCACAGAAGTATAGGTTAGCAATTTTGAAGCTATTAATATCTGTATTTAAGAGTATAAAAATAAGTCATAAATGATAGATAATAAGAGGCTGGATACTTACTGTCAGATTTCCAGATAATATCGGTAGACAATGCACCTTCCAGGGTTGGGACTTAATCTTCTCTTACCCTTAAGTGGGGATGAATTTAGTGACTTGCTTTCAATAATAAAGTAGAAAAGGGAAAAATAAAACAGTAACTTTACAAGGGAGAAAGCTAGGACACACTAACTTAACTAAGTGATCAAAATTAAAATTATCAATAATGTTGTGTGTCTATTACTTACCTGTGCTATGACATGGAAAGAAGGGTATTCAACCTCTGTGACATTCTTTTCCCCAAACCATAATTCCAGTCCAATTATGAGAAAAACACAAGGTAAACGCAAAATATGACACATTTTAGAAAATATGAGAGTCAATTCCTAGGCAGGTTGATAAGAAGTCCGGAGGTCCCCAAGGAGATAGGCGTCTGGAATTCTAAAGGAAGAGGAAAGGACACTTTTTTTTTTTCTTCCCCTCCACATTCCTTAGTCTTAGTCACATTGAAGGTTTTTTTTTCTTTTTTTTTCTTTAAACCCAGAACTGATGATTACACAACAAACAACTCAGTTTAAACTGAGTTGTAATAGGGATTATATAGAAACAATGTATTCTACTTGAGAACAGTTTCTCCTTCCTGAAAACCTTCTGCTGCTGCTGCTGCTGCTGCTGCTGCTAAGTCGCTTCAGTCGTGTCCGACTCTGTGCGACCCCAAAGACGGCAGCTCACCAGGCTCCCTGTTCCCTGGGATTCTCCAGGCAAGAGGACTGGAGTGGGTTGCCATTGACTTCTCTAATGCATGAAAGTGAAAAGTGAAAGTGAAGTCGCTCAGTCGTGTCTGACTCTTAGCGACCCCATGGACTGCAGCCTACCGGGCTCCTCCGCCCTTGGGATTTTCCAGGCAAGAGGACTGGAGTGGGGTGCTATTGGCTTCTCTGAAAACCTTCTAACTAATCTTAATATCTTAGAATGTAGATTATGGGAGTGGGTCTGGAAGGATCTTTCTATTGTTAAATTCTAATCCTGTTATCTTAAAATGTAAATTGTGGGTTTGGGTTTGGTAAAATTTTTAAAACCTTGAGACATTCTTTTGATTTATTGTAATAATTAATTTAAAAAGTATATAATTCCCTTGCTAAAGAATAATGAATGAGGTACTCTCCACCCCCTTCTGATGTCTATGTCAGAAACTTTCTCTGTCCCGTTTTATTTTAATAGAACTCTGCTCTACAAAAGCTCTTAAGTACTCAAGTCTGGTCCCTGGTCCCAAAGTTAAATCTTCTTCGGAGATCTTGAATCCTGCACCATTCAGCATAAGCTATAAAATGCTATACCAGCATTCTTCAAAACTGTCAAAGTCATGAAAATCAAATATTAAGAAATTCACATAAGAGGATAATAAGAAAATCAATATAATCAAGACACAACTTGATATCCAGAATAGACCTTGCAAACACAAAACAGACTTTGATAGAAAAACAAATGAAATTTAAGCACAGTATGGAGTTTACTTATTAGTAATGTGTCAGTGAAAATTTCTTGGCTTGACAAATGTATCAAAGCTATGGTAACATTACTAGAGAAGTCCATATGGAAACTCTTCGTGTTATCTTTGCAAATTTTCTATAAATCTAACTTTAATCCAAGCTTTAAAAAATGCCTATGAAAAAAGTTATAGTAGAAAATATAGAAAACACGATAAGTTTTTGGATATATTAAAGATAGATTGAACAATGTTTGCAGAGTAGGTATTGAGTATCCATACGATACACTTATTTATATGAAATTAAAAGACACTTACTCCTTGGAAGGAAAGTTATGACCAACCTAGACAGCATATTAAAAAGCAGAAACATTACTTTGCCAACAAAGGTCCGTCTAGTCAAGGCTATGCTTTTTCCAGTAGTCATGTACAGACATGAGAGTTGGACTATAAAGAAAGCTGAGCATGAAGAATTGATGCTTTTAAAGAGTGGTGTTGAAGAAGACTCTTGAGAGTCCCTTGGACTGCAAGGAGATCCAACGAGTCCATGCTAAAGGAAATCAGTCCTGAACATTCATTGGAAGGACTGATGCTGAAGCTGAAGCTCCAATATTTTGGCCACCTGATGCGAGAACTGACTCACTGGAAAAAAAACCCTGATGCTGGGAAAGACTGAAGGTAGGAGGAGAAGGAGACAACAGAGGATGAGATGGTTGGAAGGCATCACTGACTCAATGGAAATGAGTGAAGGGTAAACTCCAGGAGTTGGTGATGGACAGGGAGGCCTGGTGTGCTGCAGTCCAAGTGGTGGCAAAGAGTCAGGCACAACTGAGTGACTGAACTGAACTGAACACTTATTTGTTGCAGATCAGTGCCAATGTAGGAGACATAAGAAACATGACTCTCATACAAAGAGTTGGACACAACTGAAGCAACTTAGCATGCATGCACACCAAGATTAGGACTTCCAAGGTGGCACAATAGGAAAGAATTCACCTATCAATGAAGGAGATGCAAGAGATATGGCTTAGGTCCTTCATTCAGGAAAATCTCCTGAAGTAGGAAATAGCAACCCTCTCAAGTAGTCTTGCCTGCAAGATTCCATAGATAGAGGAAGCTGTTAGGCTACAGTCCTTGGGGTCTCAGAGAGCCAGAGGCTACTGAGTGTGTGCACACATGCACACACACACACACACACACACACACACACAGAGCCAAGACTGTGTTTATACTATAACATTTTAATCCACATATGGCTAACTATGGACACGGAAGCCTGGTGTCCTGTAGTCCAAGGGGTTGCAAAGAGTTGGTACGACTGAGTGACTGAGCAACAACAATGGCAAACTATGAATTTATGAATTACTAAATTAATACCTTACAATTTTGCCTATCAGGCAATAATGTTTTTACTAATTGCATAATTTTTTAAATGTCCTAGTAAAGTCTTCATTTTTACTTATCAAATTATTTTGCATTTTTGTTTTAAAGTACCTTTTGCAGTTTCAATATATTATTATATATTTCATATACTATCATACCATCAGCCTTTGGAACATATAACACATTAGACATAATATGTGCTTAATGAATGCTGCTGAATCAATTATTAAAAGATTCAATATTTGTTTCTTTTTATTTACTCTAATCACTAGAAGTAAAGAATTACACAGTACATAAAATTACCACATAGAAGTCAAGCATTTTAGAATTTGTTGAATCTCATTTAATAAACTTATTGTTTTAAAATTCCACTTCGTAACATCTTTAAATTCAACACATGTGAAGAAATGTATCATTTAAATTCAATGAAGCAAAGATAACATAGTAGCTTCCCAATTCACTTTGATCTCCATAAGCCCGGAATTTTTTTTTTTTTCTTTTGCTGACTCTCTGAATTGTTTTCTTCTTCTTTTATTTATTTATTTTCTATTCCATTAATTCTGATGGATTTAAAATATTGTTAACCTATTTAGTCTCATTTCTTTATATAAAAAATTATGTATATGAAGCAGTTAGAAAGAGTAGTTATATTTCAAGCTGAAATATATGTTTTAATTCTTGAAGCATTAACTACTAAAATGTTGATTGCTAGCATTCAGACATCACACCCTAAAATAAAAAATCCTGCCAAGTGTTCTTTGTTTAACTAAGGTTCCAATAGATACATCGGAAAGATTAGTTACTATGAAAATCTATTAACTCATGAATGTAGATAATTTAAAGCCCTATTTAGTTGTAATTTTTTTTTCTGACTGCCTTGCACAGAATGCGTAAAATTCACAAATGAGGGCATTTGTATATTATCTGTCCCCAATATCACATTGCATGTAAAATTAAGAAGTTACCACCTAAGTATAACTCTTTGGGAAGTATTAACTTGGTTATAAAAGTAAACAACTCTTAGTTGATCATTTCACATATCTGTTATGTGACATTGTATAGAATCTGTATGTCATAGATCATTGAGTTAAGATACTTGAAAAAAGGTAAAAATTTTACATGTAGTGAGCTTAATATTCCTAGAAAAGAAATTTATCTTTTATCACTGATCACTTTTTTTGTTAAATTTGAGACAGCTATGTGGAAAGCTTAGCAAAAGATTTTCATTCTTCAACAAAACAAAACAACAAAGAAAACAACAACAACAAAGAAACAAAAAAATCACCTTGAACTTAGTTAACGAGGAAATATTCCACATAGAGACTAAGGAAACATGATAACGTCTTTCTACTAAATCTAGTCACTGACTAGGTAGATCCAATATATTTTTGGAAGGATACTGGGTGTTCATTGCAAGGACTGATGCTAAAGCTGAAACTCCAATACTTTGGCCACCTCATGCCAAGAGTTGACTCATTGGAAAAGACCCTGATGCTGGGAGGGATTGTGGGCAGGAGGAGAAGGGGATGACAGAGTATGAGATGGATGGCGTCACCGACTCGATGGACATGAGTTTGAGTGAACTCTGGGAGTTGGTGATGGACAGGAAGGGCTGCTGTGCTGTGATTCATGGGGTCACAAAAAGTTGGACATGACTGAGAGACTGAAATCAACTGAGAAATCTAGAATTTGAAGCACATAAACATAACCAAGAAAAATGAAACAATGAAAAAACCTCACAACAGAAAGAAAATAATTTTCAATATTTTTTTGTTCGTTTACTTTTGACTCTTACTTCCTATGCACTATTTCTATGCTGTGCTGTGTGTTGTGCTTAGTCACTTAGTCGTGTCCAACTCTTTGGGCCACATGCACTGTGGCTCAGAAGGTCCTCTGACCATGGTGATTCTCCAGGCAAGAATACTGGAGTGGGTTGCCATGCCCTTCTCCAGGGAATCATCTCGACCCAGGAATTGAACCAGGATATCCTGCATTGCAGGCAGATTCTTTACCAGCTGAGCCACCAGGGAAGCCCAATATTTCTATATACAACTTTAAACAAAGTTGACTCCTACCATGTAATTTTGTATCCTGATTTGATTATCAAATATGCCTATATCTCAATATATATTCATAAATCTGCATGCTAAATGGAAAGCAAACTGTATTAATCATTTACTTATTACTGAATGTCAAAGGATGGATGAAGTTTCAGGAAAGGCAGGCAAATTTATATATTTGTATGTTTTTATATGTTTATATAAAGAAGTAGAGAAAATTTCTATCCCATTGCTTCTTTCTTTCAGTAGGAGACAAGGTCACCTGCTGAGAATTATTAGGATATGGAAAACAGACTGATTGTATAAGCATAGTAAGATTTCTACTCCACTTGTTGAGGTAACCATAAATGTATATTGGTGGCTGTCTACTCACTCTTCTCAAGACACACAGTAGCATGGGGCTATTTCTGTAACAGATGGAAAGGGCAGTTGTTTGGGTACATCTTGGACTCCAGTTTTGCTGGAATGGATAAAAGAAGAAGAGATTTTAAGGGATTTATTTGTAAGATAACTTTTGAGCCTTGGAAACTAGATTATATAGGCAGGCAGGGAAATCTAAATGGGAGTTAAATTCCCATTTAATATATATAAGCACACTGCTCTCTGTCCACACCTTCATTTATAGCAGAAACTTAGAAAGTCCATAGTCCACTGAGATAGTATCCTACTTTCTCCACCATGGTACAGTTACAAATATAGAATGTGCTAACAGTAATGAGGAAATCAGCAAAATAGTAAGCCTGATAGAGGATTTGAAGAAGGGAGATTTACATAATCAATTAAGGATTGTATGCTACAGAAGCTCACTAAGATAGGAATGACATTGTTTACTATCCTATTATGTGCAAAACAGACATCTTTTAAGTTGTCTTCTCTACTAAACAGAATAATTTTCATCTTTGTTGGTAAAAATATACAAGTAAACAAATGATAACACAGGCTAGGCTCTTGAAGATGGTAAATAGTAGTCCTGTTAAACAATGATATTCCAGAGACATTTAGTCTACCCTTGGTCTTATATCCAAAATTTGTTAATTTTTCTTTAAAAAAAAAGAAACAGTAACCACACAGACTAATTCCTACCAAACAGCCTTTTTTGCTTGGCTCGATTAGATATTTGCAGGCTACAAATATGCTTTCACCTGTTTTATAACTGTTTTAACCCATCTATTTTTCTCTAGAATCTTCAATTTCTCCCTGGTTGTGGAAAATACAATAGGAAGGAATGGAGAGTCAGGGATTTGTCTGTCTTCTCAGACTGTCATGAGGTAAAGGCTATGTAGCAAGCACTGAACCTCCAATCCAGTTCCATCTGCTTTGTAATTATAAAAAATTAAATTTTGTCATTAATTGTCTTTCAGTTTAACTCTTCAGTGCTATAAAATTCCACCTTGATTGGCTCTTCATGAAGATTGAACTGTATTACCTCATCGTTAAAGAAGTGGAAACTTCCCTTCATTAAAGAGTGCTTGGTGTCACAATTCGTTCATCAGATCAGATCAGACCAGTCGCTCAGTCGTGTCCGACTCTTTGACCCAATGAATCACAGCACACCAGGCCTGCCTGTCCGTCACCAACTCCCAGAGTTCACTCAGACTCACGTCCATGGAGTCAGTGATGCCATTCAGCCATCTCATCCTCTGTCGTCCCCTTCTCCTCTTGCCCCCACTCCCTCCCAGCATCAGAGTCTTTTCCAATGAGTCAACTCTTTGCATGAGGTGGCCAAAGTACTGGAGTTTCAGCTTTAGCA
>NW_011494748.1:2624632-2630536 GCF_000754665.1 Bison bison bison | reverse complement strand
TTCTTCAGTGCTCAGCCTTCTTCACAGTCCAACTCTCACAGCCATACATGACCACAGGAAAAACCATAGCCTTGACTAGATGGACCTTTGTTGGCAAAGTAATGTCTCTGCTTTTGAATATGCTATCTAAGTTGGTCATAACTTTCCTTCCAAGAAGTAAGGGTCTTAATTTCATGGCTGCAGTCACCATCTGCAGTGATTTTGGAGCCCAGAAAAATAAAGTCTGACACTGTTTCCACTGTTTCCCCATCTATTTCCCATGAAGAGATGGGACTGGATGCCATGATCTTCATTTTCTGAATGTTGAGCTTTAAGCCAACTTTTTCACTCTCCACTTTCACTTTCATCAAGAGGCTTTTGAGTTCCTCTTCATTTTCTGCCATAAGGGTGCTGTCATCTGAATATCTGAGGTTACTGATATTTCTCCTGGCAATCTTGATTCCAGCTTGTGTTTCTTCCAGTCCAGCGTTTCTCATGATGTACTCTGCATAAAAGTTAAATAAACAGGGTGACAATATACAGCCTTGATGTACTCCCTTTCCTGTTTGGAACCAGTCTGTTGTTCCATGTCCAGTTCTAACTGTTGCTTCCTGACCTGCATACAAATTTCTCAAGAGGCAGATCAGGTGGTCTGGTATTCCCATCTCCTTCAGAATTTTCCACAGTTTATTGTGATCCAAACAATCAAAGGGTTTGGCAGAGTCAATAAAGCAGGAAGAGATGTTTTTCTGGAACTCTCTTGCTTTTTCCATGATCCAGCGGATGTTGGCAATTTGATCTCTTGTTCCTCTGCCTTTTCTAAAGCCAGATTGAACATTTGGAAGTTGACAGTTCACATACTGCTGAAGCCTGGCTTGGAGAATTTTGAGCATTACTTTACTAGCGTGTGAGATGAGTGCAATTCTGCAGTAGTTTGAACATTCTTTGGCATTGCCTTTCTTTAGGATTGGAATGAAAACTGACCTTTTCCAGTCGTGTGGCCACTGCTGAGTTTGCCAAATTTGCTGGCATATTGAGTGCAGCACTTTCACAGCATCATCTTTCAGGATTTGGAATAGCTCAACTGGAATTCTATCACCTCCACTAGCTTTGTTTGTAGTGATGCTTTCTAAGGCCCACTTGACTTCACATTCCAGGATGTCTGGCTCTAGGTAAGTAATCACACCATCATGATTATCTGGGTCATAAAGATCTTTTTTTGTACAGTTCTTCTGTGCATTTTTGCCACTTCTTCTTATATTTTCTGCTTCTGTTAGGTCCATACCATTTCTGTCCTTTATCGAGCTCATCTTTGCATGAAATGTTCCTTTGGTATCTCTGAGTTTCTTGAAGAGATCCCTAGTCTTTCCCATTCTGTTGTTTTCCTCTATTTCTTTGCATTGATCGCTGAAGAAGGCTTTCTTATCTCTTCTTGCTAAACTCTGCATTCAGATGCTTATATCTTTCCTTTTCTCCTTTGCTTTTCACTTCTCTTCTTTTCACAGCTATTTGTAAGGCCTCCCCAGACAGCCATTTTGCTTTTTTGCATTTCTTTTCCATGGGGATGGTCTTGATCCCTGTCTCCTGTACAAGGTCATGAACCTCATTCCATAGTTCATCAGGCACTCTATCTATCAGATCTAGGCCCTTAAATCTATTTCTCACCTCCACTGTATAATCATAAGGGATTTGATTTAGGTCATTCCTGAATGGTCTAGTGGTTTTCCCTACTTTCTTCAATTTAAGTTTGAATTTGGTAATAAGGAGTTCATGGTCTGAGCCACAGTCAGCTCCTGGCCTTGTTTTTGCTGACTGTATAAAGCTTCTCCATGTTTGGCTGCAAAGAATATAATCAATCTGATTTTGGTGTTGACCATCTGGTGATGTCCATGTATAGAGTCTTCTCTTGTGTTGTTGGAAGAGGGTGTTTGTGATGACAGGTGCATTTTCTTGGCAAAACTTTTATTAGTTTTTGCCCTGCTTCATTCCGTATTCCAAGGCCAAATTTGCCTGTTACTCCAGGTGTTTCTTGACTTCCTACACTTGCATTCCAGTCCCCTATAATGAAAAAGACATCTTTTTTGGGTGTTAGTTCTAAAAGGTGTTGTAGGCCTTCATGGAACCGTTCAACTTCAGCTTCTTCAGCATTACTGGTTGGGGCATAGATTTGGATTACTGTGATATTGAATGGTTTGCCTTGGAAACGAACAGAGATCATTCTGTTGTTTTTGAGATTGCATCCAAGTACTGTATTTCAGACTCTTTTGTTAACCATGATGGGTACTCCATTTCTTCTGAGGGATTCCTGCCTGCAGTAGTAGATATAATGGTCATCTGAGTTAAATTCACCCATTTCAGTCTATTTCAGTTTGCTGATTCCTAGAATGTCAACATTCATTCTTGCCATCTCTTGTTTGACCACATCCAATTTGCCTTGATTCATGGACCTGACATTCCAGGTTCCTATGCAATATTGCTCTTTACAGCATTGGACCTTGCTTCTATCACCAGTCACATCCACAGCTGGGTATTGTTTTTCTTTGGCTCCATCCATTCATTCTTTCTGGAGTTATTTCTCCACTGATCTCCAGTAGCATATTGGGCATGTACTGACCTGGGGAGTTTCTCTTTCAGTATCCTACCATTTTGCCTTTTCATACTGTTCATGGGGTTCTCAAGGCAAGAATACTGAAGTGGTTTGCCATTCTCTTCTCCAGTGGACCACATTCTGTCAGATCTCTCCACCATGACCTGCGCATCTTGGGTTGCCCCATGGTCATGGCTTGGTTTCATGGAGTTAGACAAGGCTGTGGTCCTAGTGTGATTAGATTGACTAGTGTTCTGTGACTATGGTTTCAGTGTGTCTGCCCTCTGATGCCCTCTTGCAACACCTACCATCTTATGTGGGTTTCCCTTACCTTGGGCATGGGGTATCTCTTCACGGCTGCTCCAGCAAAGCGCAGCCATTGCTCCTTACCTTGGATGAGGGGTATCTCTTCACCACCGCCTTTCCTGACCTTCAACGTGGGATAGCTCCTCTAGGCCCTCCTGCGCCCACACAGCCAGGGCTGCTTGGACGTGGGGTTGGTCCTTCTGGCCACCGCCCCTGGCCTCGGGCGTGGGGGCGTGGGTAGGACAAGGAAAAGTAAGACAGACAATTTCAGGGCTATTTTGTGTTGTACCATATCTTAACCAGCTCTCTGCACGTTTCTATTAAATGTTATAGATCATTCCATACTTGAAATGATTGAGAAAGTTAGTATTTATAGTTTCCTGGCTTATTCAAAATGTTTACTTATGAAGTAGATTTTGTGTATGTTATTATATTGTCACATAAAAGAGACTTCAGGTTTAATACAGTAATGCTTAAATTTATTCATAAGCAACTTGACCATAACCTTAAGTTTTTTTTCTGTTATATTAATGAGATACTTTTAGAAGAGTTCAGACTTAAAATCTAAATAAAAAAAATTTTTAAAGTGAAGCTAAGCCTGAACATTTGCTGCTTTGTAACACTCCAACATAGTCATGCATTTTTAATGACTATTTGTGAATCATATTTCTAATTATTCATTAAAATTCATTGTTAGATGCTATGAATATGATATAGCATAAATTTCCATGAATATAAAATAAAAATCAAAATACATGATGTTAAATCTGCAGAAATGTTTCTCCAATATGATAATAGAGTTCATAATTATAAATACTTTATAAGCTTCATATTTTACTGATAGTTTTAATTCAAAATTAATTGCATATCTTTGCACAATAATTGTCTCACTGAAACCATATACAAGTCCTTTTGTCCTTGTCTTTTGAAGTAAAATGCTGACTCAAGATTTAGTGATTGGGAAGTGTGAAGATGTAGGAACAACGAATAGCTGTTGAGTTAAGGAACTGGTAACTATGTAGACTATAATTCTGCCACATAGCACAATCACCAAACTCCCATTCCCTGAAAGACAGAGATAAATGCCTGACACACATTACTAAGTGGTTTTTATAGAAAGCAGAACCCTCCAGTGAGAACTGGAAAATAGACCCTAGACTGGTTGAAACCAGAAGTTTGCTGAAACGTCATCTTGATACCAAGCAATTTGAGAATTATCCATTAGCTGATTATGCCCTGATCCTCAAACACTGTAAAACTTCTCACCATCCTCTCCAGAATGGGTCATGCAGTCTTGAGAGCATTAGTCCACTGTGACCCACTTGCCCGTCAAAGCAATAAGAGCTACTATTTTCTACTTCACCCAAAACTCTGTCTCTGTGTGTCTATTTGGTACTGATGAAGAGAGGCAAAATTTCAACATGACCAAAATGCTAAACTTAATTGCTAAGTAAAAAACTTGAGTATGTGTTCTTTTTTATCAAAAATATTAACTGATAAAGATTTTCTGAGGAATACCACCACTGCATCTGTGGAACTTTAAAAAAAATGAAAACACATGGAAAACATCTACCCAGGGAATCCCCTGGTGGTCCAGTAGTTAAGATTCCATGCTTTCACTGCTGGGAGTACAAATTCAATCCCTGGTCTGGAAAATTCCCACAAGCCATGTGGTGCCAGAGGTGGGGCAACACCTACCTAACTCAGATTTGATGGATCAAAGTTTTCAGGGATGAAGCCAAAAAAGATCTCCCTCTCATAAAGCTTCCATTATAATAAGGTATAATAAGGCATAAAACAACATATGCAAATACATATAAATTTACTCATTATAATATCTCAATTGCTAAATTCTATACAGGCAAAAGACACAGAGTAGAAGAAGTTAAGACAATATCAGATTGTCAGGTAGGTAACCTCTGAAGAAGTAATACTATTCTGGGAATCCAGGGAGCAATTCCTAGAAGATATAGAGAAGAATATTTCAAGAAGGAAGAAAACATCAACAAAAAGGGCTTGCGTAGGAATAAGCTTGGAATACTTAGAGATCCGCAAAGTGATAGATACCTCTGGTACAGACTCAACAAAGAAGAGGTTGGAATGGATCAAATTCAAATATGGGGTCAAAGGCCAAATTATGAAAGGCACAATAATGCGAGATAAGCTTTTAGATTTTGTTTTAAGAAGTAACATAGTCTGAATCATAATTTTAAAATAGCACCCTGGCTGCTGTATGGAGAATAAATTCTCAATATGAATAGTAATGGGGGGAGGCAAACTGCTTTGGCAATAATGGCAAACAACAGCCAGATATGTTGGTGGTTTAGACTGGGCATATAAAAGTGGGGGTGGTGAAAATTGTGCATATATTTTTAGAAGAGACAGTTTATTACCTCATCTGCTCTCTGTAGACATGAATAACTCTTATGATTTCCTGGAGTGTTTCTGCATTTGAGATACAGGAGCTAAAAAAGATAATACATTGCACACCAAGACTATCTGCCTCCTGTCATTTCTCCAATACAGAACCTTCCACTAAATTTCCTACTTTGACTGATAAGACCCATTTATCCAAACCAGAGAACTTCAGGGTCTTCCAGACACTTCTCTTTCACTCCATTTTGACAGCCATTGCCTTTGGTGACCATTAATACCTCTGCAAAATGTCCTTACTTCACCTCTATGATTCTTCCTTACAACAGTTTCATCTCTCAACTGAACTCTTGATCTAATTGGAAAATTTTCTGCCCTCATCTTTACTTCTTCATGAAGATACTATTGTGATTGTTTTCAGTTCAGCTGCTCCGTTGGGTCCAACTCTTTGTGACCCCATGAACCACAGCATGCCAGGCCTTCCTGTCCATCACCAACTCCAGGAGATTACCCAACTCATGTCCATTGAGTCGGTGATGCATCCAACCATTTCACCCTCTGTCATCCCCTTCTCCTCCTGCCCTTAATCTTTCCCAACATCAGGGTCTTTTCAAATGAGTCAGCTCTTCACATCAGGTGGCTAAAATATTGGAGTTTCA
>NW_011494748.1:2612971-2624532 GCF_000754665.1 Bison bison bison | reverse complement strand
TCCAATGAACACCCAGGACTGATTTCCTTTAGGATGGACTGGTTGGATCTCCTTGCAGTTCAAGGGACTTTCAAGAGTCTTCTCCAATACCACAGTTCAAAAGCACCAATTTTTTCTGCACTCAGCTTTCTTTATAGTCCAACTCTCACATCGATACATGACCACTGGAAAAACCATAGCCTTGACTAGATGGACCTTTTTTGGCAAAGTAATTTCTTTTCTTTTTAATATGCTATCTATGTTGGTCATAACTTTCCTTCCAAGGAGTAAGTGTCTTTTAATTTCATGGCTGCAATCACCATCTGCAGTGATTTTGGAGCCCCAAAATATAAAGTCAGGCACTGTTTCCACTGTTTCCCAGTCTATTTCCCATGAAGTGATGGGACCAGATGCCATGATCTTAGTTTTCTGAATGTTGAGCTTTAAGCCAACTTTTTCACTCTCCTCTTTCACTTTCTTCAAGAGGCTCTTTAATTCTTCTTCACTTTCTACCATAAGGGTGGTGTTATCTGCATATCTGAGGTTATTGATATTTCTCCCGGCAATCTTGATTCCAGCTTGTGCTTCTTCCAGCCAAGCATTTCTCATTATGTACTCTGCATATAGTTAAATAAGCAGGGTGACAACATACAGCACTGACGTACTCCTTTCCCTATTTGGAACCAGTCTGTTGTTCCATGTCCAGTTTTAACTATTGTTTCCTGATCTGCATAGAGATTTCTCAAGTGTCAGGTAAAGTGGTCTAGCATTCCCATCTCTTTAAGAATTTCCCACAGATTGTTGTGATCCACACAGTCAAAGGCTTTGGTGTAGTCAACAAAGCAGAAATAGTTGTTTTCCTGGAACTCTCCTGCTTTTTTGATGATCCAGTGAATGTTGGCAATTTGATCTCTGGTTCGTCTGCCTTTTCTAAAACCAGTTTGATTGTTTTACTGCTATACTTTTATCCTCCAGTGATTTCTACTCATCTTTAAAATACTTTCAAACTTTTCAGATTATTTACGTCCAACTCTTCCCTTCCTCAGGTATTACATCCTAAACTAATACCAGACAGCTTTGTGGTTTGCATATATGGTACATTGTTTAAAACGTTCTCCTCCCATTATGCTCTTTTGCCTTCATCCACTTGACAAACTTCCTTTTCCAGCCACTGAAGCTCATGGTTCATAATAAAGAGACTGAATTTAACTAAATCCATTTATTCTGTTTGGGACTTCACCTCTTATGTGAAAAACCCCTTTCTTCACCCAGACAAAATTGATCACCAACTTCTCTATAATGTTTATGAACATTACATTTTTAAGCACTATTTCCATGTGTAAATGTGTACATACTCCTCAAAAGTGATCATATCTTTTTTTAGAAGTTTTCTAAGGTAAAGAATGATAAATTGTTTGCTTTTGCAAATGTGGTGCCCTGCATACATTCAAATATATTTCAATATTCTTTGTAACTCAATTACTACAGTAGAGGAATAACTGCTAAATAATATATTAATAGATAGATAATAATGATATGTCAAAGTAGTGAATAATCCCTTACACTCACTCTTGTTTGATCTTGGTCTAGAACATATGCTTTCGCCATTTGGTTTTGTGTCAAAAATTGACTTCAAAACCTCAGGCCAAATTTTTTTCTCATGTAGTTTGATGAATAACCTCCTTGTGCAGGCCCTGAGACTCCTCAGTATCTGCAATTGCTCAAGGCTCAAATATTAAGTTGCATAAATATCAGTAACCACATTTCTCCCGTTTTGGCTTTAGTTTTTCTAATTCACTACCACTCATGTATAATATAAATTTAATAATTCATATATGATTCTTATATAAATATGTGTGCTTTAGAAAATCACCTGTGCAATGTCTTTATCTGCTAAGGTAAACTGAGAAGACTGGTTTCTAGGCAGAAAAGACATGTAAAATATTTTCTTTATTACAAAAAGTAAATAAATCCTCAGCCATTTTTTTGACTGCATAATTAATTTCCTTACTATATCTTGGACCCCCAGGTGTCACTAGTGGGAAAGAATCCACCTGCCAATGCAGGAGACATAGAGATTCAGGTTCAACCCATAGGTCGGTAAATTCCCCTGGAGAAGGCCACGACAACCCACTCCAGTGTTCTTGCCTGGAGAATGCCATGGACAGAGGAGCTGGTGGGCTACAGTGCATATGGTCACAAAGAGTCAGACACGACTAAGGTGACTTAGCATGTACGCCCTATATCCTAATCTCTTTTTTTTTCCCCCTAATGCTTGCTAGCTCCCCTAAATAATACATAGGTAACCATATTTGTTGGGATCCAGACAAGCAAAGAGAAACCATTGTCTTAACTGGAAAAATTAATATAAAAATTGAAAGAGTAATTAGAGGACAGAAAGGCAGATGGGGAAAAAAGGAATTATTTAACAGAAGCAGCCACTGTCTCTACTGTTTTGAGAAGAAAGAGCAGAGGTTGGGGTTTACTGGAGCGTAGAACGTTGGAGAAGAACCTCCCAAAGGAACTTCAGCCTCAGAAAATGAGACATAACTCATCTAGAGCTGGCATCTCAGGAACTGAGAGCAGGGTCTCTTCCAAACTGAGACTCAGACATGTGAGTAAAAATACTGCTCAGCTTGTCTATGAAAGCTACCATAGATGACAAATCATTGTTAAGATGACACTAACACAGGAACGACTGAACAGAAGGAGTAGGTTCTTTTTGTCTCTTCTTACTTTCCCATCTCCCTCTAGCGATCTGCCAAAGGAGAATTGCTGTTTGTAAAATCTGTCTTCCAATTTCGAACATAAGATGGAAGTGGATACATAGGGGAGCAACGACAGCTGAAAAATCAACACTCAATCTGTACAGCAACTATTGCATTACTTTGAAGTCTGATGTAAACATCATGTCATAGAATAAAGGAATCCATGCATTGGGTCCCAGGAACAGAGGCTTCATGCTGTGTTATGAGGAATATCTTAACTGCTGTCAACTTAAAAGTAATGAGCAAGACTAAGTCATGTTTCTGGTTAATTATTGGCTATTTGCAAATGGAAAGCCAAGTTCTTTGCAATATTTTCATTAGTAAGCAATCAATAATAGCCTGCTTTTTTTCCTTGCCAAAGAGATAAACTCAACCTAAATTTCACAGAATGCTTTAATCAGATCAGATCAGATCAGTCGCTCAGTCATGTCCGACTCTTTGCGACCCCATGACTCGCAGCACGCCAGGCCTCCCTGTCCATCACCAACTCCCGGAGTTCACTGAGACTCATGTCCATCGAGTCAGTGATGCCATCCAGCCATCTCATCCTCTGTCGTCCCCTTCTCCTCCTGCCCCCAATCCCTCCCAGCATCAGAGTCTTTTCCAATGAGTCAACTCTTCGCATGAGGTGGCCAAAGTACTGGAGTTTCAGCTTTAATAGACTGAATCAATTATGAATTAAATTATTCCTATGCTAATGCTAAGTTGTTAGAATAGGGAAAAGGAGTCCAAAATGGTGGTGGCTAAAAGACAAAGAAAGGAAAATCTCGTAAAAATGGAACCTCAGGTGAAACAAGCAACCCTCCTGGATAGCCCAATTCACATAGGGCAAGCTAAGGGGGAGTAGAAAAAACATATAAAGAGGAGCCAAAATTGAACCCCTCTCTTCTTTTGGGTCGGCCCACCTCATACCTGTAGGATGTATTTTCCTTTGCTTGCCAAATAAAACTGAGCTGTAACCAAGCTGTAACACTGGTCCACCACTTCAAATCTGTGCTCTAGTGGAAACTGCACACTCCCCTGACACTAATATTCATCAACATATTCCTCTATACGTAGACCAGTGTCTAATCAGTTTGAATTGCATTACTCAGATGATTACATCATTGCACTAGCCTGATGTGTCTTGAGATTACACTGTTGAACTAATGTGAAGTGTTTTGAGTATTACACTACAACTTCAGTTTTTGCAATTAATATGTCCTCAATATGCAGCATGATATCATACATGAAGTGGTTTCTCAATATATGATTGGCATTAAAAACAAAAATTATTTGTTCCTTTAAATCATACCTTGAGATATTTTACATTTTCACTAATATACCAGGGTAATATACAAAATTCAGTGACTTGTAAGTATTAATATTACAATGATTTTCAAAGTTTCTATCTCGCATGCAAAGATGTATTCATTGTGAGAATCTGCCTTTGCAAGATAAAGGCAAATTTTATTTAATGCCTAATTATACAATGTATATTCAATATGTATGATTTAATGTTGATTATAAGCCTTAGTATTTTTAGTTTCCTGTATTTTCATTAAGAGAAATGAAAAAAATATAATTTTGGCTGCTCTGGCTCTTTCAATCATTCATTGTTTCTTTAATTAAAATACACTTAAAAATGTGTTATAAATCACAATTGTCACTATGGTCAAATGGAATACAATGCATTAAAGGTCTAAAATGCTCTTGAAAGCATCATGTTAAATATATCAATGCAAACAGAAACATATATATATATATATACACACATACATACAGAGCTTCCCCAGTGGCTCAGCAGTGAAGAATCCACGTACAATACAAGAGATACAGGAGACACTGGTGTTCTACAATCCATAGGGTCGCTAAGAGTTGGATACAACTGAAGTGAAGGAACTGAGGACACATGCATATATTCTCTAAGAGAATATTTGAAGTTATCCATTTTTGTATTTATATTTTATGGAGAAGGGTATGGCAACCCATTCTAGTATTCTTGCCTGAAGAGTCCCAAGGACAGAGGAACTTGGCCTGTGACAGTCCATTGGGTAGCAGTGTCAGACACAACTGAAGAGACTTAGCACATGTGTTTATATATTAACACTGTTTCTTACGCTTGTGCTATTTTAATTGATTCCTTCCTCACCATGGCATCTCCCCTCACAATCATACCCCATCAATAAAGCAATACACTGTTATACTGTGGGTTTTATACTAATCTTATACCCTGGTGGGGTAAGTCCAGGGTAAGACCCTGAACTTATTTTCTTTTAAGGTCAAGGGAATTTGGCATTTTTTATTAGCATGAACTCTTTTGGAATAAGTTAGTGCTGATTAGCAAAGAAGACATAGATTGATACTAAGGAATATTGGCAGAGGTGTATGAATACTGTATGCCATTCAATGTCCCCTTTTAAATTAAATTAGCTTTTCATGAATACAATACCTTTACTAACTTGCTAAGGCTTCTCTAGTGGCTCAGCAGTGAAGAATCCACCTGCAATGCAGAGATGCAGATTTGATCCCTGGGTCAGGAAGATAACCTGGAGAAGGAAATGACAACCCATTCCAGTATTCTTGCCTGGGAAATCCCAGGGACAGAGGGGCATGTTAGGCTATAGTCCATGGGAACACAAAAGAGTCACACATGACTTAGCTTCTAAACAACAGCAACAACATATATTCAAATTAGCTATAAGAACAATATATTAAAATAAAACATTTCATAATTGTTCATATTTGTAAAATCTTCAAAATTAAGTGTTCTGTCATATTTTCACTGGTTATATTACTTACTATATATATGTCTATATAAATGCTTTATGTTTCATAAATATCAGTATATATTTTATATTCTTTATGTTTTTTATTTTATATCAAATACATGTTATTATATATCTCTATCTATCTGATTTGTTAGTGTAGCTGTGATAGTTAATTTTATATCTCAACTTGATTGAGCCATGAATGCTTGATTAAACATTGTTTCTGAAAATATCTGTGAAAGCATTTCTTGATGAGATTAGTATTTGCGTAGGTAGACTCCATGGTCTTCCCAGGTGGCCCTAATGGTAAAGAACCCCTCTGCCAATGCAGGAGACTCAAGAGACGTGGGTTCAACCCCTGTGTCAGGAAGATCTGCTGGAGAAGTGCACGGTAACCCATTCCAGTATTCTTCCCTGGAGAATCCCGTGGGCAGAGGGGCCTGGCAAGCTACAGTCCATAAAGTCACAGAGACATGACTGAAATGACTTAGCATGCACATACACACGTAGATCCCGTAAATTTCCCTTCCAGTTGTAGCTGCGTATCTGCATTCGCAATCGACTGAAAGCCCAAATAGAACAAAAGGCAGAGGAAAGAGGAATTCATCCCTATTTTCCTGCCACATTGATGGAAACGGAACATCTCCTGTTCTCTTTTGCTCTCCAACAGTTCCCCTGATTCTCAGGTCTCTTGACTCAGACTAAATGACACCACTGACTTTCTTGGGTCTCCAGTTTCCATACTGCAGATTACTGATTTTGTTTCTCTGGATAAGCCTAATAGAACAACCAGTCAAGAACTAATATATTCCAGTCATGGCATAATTCATAGAGAACTTAAAGAGAAATAGGACCACTTTTATCCTCAAGGAAGTTTCAGACTTTTAATTTCTTTTTAAGTACTTGACTTCTCTTATCTGTAGGTCACAAGTATGCTGGAATAGTGACGGGGTCTACAATAATAACAAACATTTAAGAAATAACAATAATAATACTTTGAATTTTCATTAAGGCTATATATTTCTCAAAATGATTCTGGATATACTCTCTGATTTCTTATTTTGATCTGTGAATTAATGCTAAGATGTATAAAATTTGCATATTTTATACATAACAAAATTAAATCAATAGTATTTCATAAATAATATTATTCATCTATTTAAATCATGTTCAATTAAATTTAAATATTGTTTAAAGATTTTCTTACACAATTAAATTATATGATTTTCCCTTAAAAATATTTCTAGAGATTGAAATAAAAATATGGTTTGCCATTTGCCCATGAGATACTAAACTGGCTGAAGTTTCTAAGCATAAACACCAGTGTGAAACATTGTTTATTCTTCTGCATTCCTTCAGGATCTAATTTATGTGTTTCTTTTGTGATACACTATTCTCAAAGCAGAAAGTATTGCTTTCTTGTCTATGCTCCAACAGCATAATTCTTAATTCTACCTCAGAAAATGTGTACTACATAAACACTTTCCAGATATTCTCAGACATAAGTCATTTTATTTGGACCTGAGAGGAATAGACTGAAATGTTTAAAAGCCTGAAGACATCTCAGTTACACTTTTCTATGCAAACTCACTTGTATATGTTCAAAATTCTGGATGGCATTTGGAATTCTGGGTCTTCTGATGTGCATCTCCCCAACGTCAAAAGAGGAAAAGCAAATAACTTTATTGATCCAGACAAGCATGTCACAATCTCTGAATGTAGGAAACTTCTGGTATCCTTGGATGATGTTAAGGCAGGAACACCTATAAGTAAAGGCCCTGTGTCCACAGCTTCAACCTGAGTATAAGGAATGTCAATCTGAAGTACACACAAAAGAGCAGTGAAAGGCATGGAAAACTACTCAAAATGAGTTTGCAAGTAAGGGCACAGATAATTCTACAAGGTGCTATGACACTAGGATGGCCTTTCATTATTGTCCCGAATTGTGGTGTGAAGACAGGGCTTCCACATCCTTATATCAGCCAGTTGATGTGGTTCAGGACACGCTATCCTAAACTTTGGCTTGAAAATCTTACACTGAAGGAGTTTGAGCAAAGGCAGAAGCAGGGAGTTCACTCTGACCTTCTTCAACTCTTACCCATCTTTCCTGAATGCAGGAGATAGTCTTCCATGCAAAAAATAGCCTTCCGGTACCAAAAGGAAGGGAAACATTCTTTTCACCACAGGTAGGGAATTTAGGGCCAAGATATCTGTAAAAACAAACCTTTTAAAACTATCCCATCCTTCTAGTTACTTCTTTACCATTTACTACTCTCTGCCCAAATCCCTCTGTTTTGCCAGTTGATGTCAAATGTAATTTTTTTTTCTTTTGTCTAAAAGGTATAAACACTTCCTGCTCTGTTCACTTCAGGTTTTCATTCTCTTGGGAAAGTTCCCATGTACGTAAAAATTCAGTATAATATGTATGCTTTCCTTCTATTAATCTGTTATTGTAACTAATTTTAAAATTAGCCAGGGCCTAAAGAGGGCCAAGGAAAACTTTTTTCTCTCCTCCACATTTAGGGAGACATTTCCCTGTGGTCTGGGTCAAGTCTCGGTGAGAGACACCTGTAAACATTCAACTGCTGATATTTTTTTAACAACAAGTAAAATTGGTGTGTTTGCTCTGAAGGGGGCATCCAAGCACAGATGCACTATTCATAACAGTAATCTCTTGAAGACTGAATGTTTCCCATCTGTATGTCTTATTTGGAGAAATGTCTCTTTAGAGTCACATGAAAAGATGCTCAGCATTGCTAACTGTGGGAGAAATGCAAATCAAAACTACAATGAGATATCACTTCACACCAAACAGAATAACCATCATCAAAAAGTCAAACAATAAATGCTGGATAGGGTGTGGAGAAAAGGGAACTCTACTGCACTGTTGGTGGGAATGTAAATAGGTACAACCTAGTGGAGAACAGTATAGGGTGTGTGTGCTCAGTTGTATCTGACAATGTGAGACTCCATGGATCTCACTCGCCTGCCAGGCTCCTCTGTCCATGTGATTCTCCAGGAAAAAATACTGAAGTGGATTATCATTTCCTTCTCTAGGGAATCTTATCAGCTCAGGGATCAAACTTGCATCTCCTGCATCTCCTTGCATTGGGAGGCAGATTTTTTTTAATCACTGAGAAACTTGGGAAGTACCAGAGAACAGTATGGAGGTTTCTTGAAAATTAAAAAATTGAGCTACTATAAAATCTAGTAATCCCACGCTTGGGCATATAATTCAGAGAAAAACATGGTTCAAAAGGATACATGCACCTCAATGTTCATTGCAGCATTGTTTACAATAACCAAGACATGGAAGCAGCCTAAATGTCCATCGACAGGTGAATGAGTAAAGAAGATGAGGTACATTTATACGATGGAATATTAGTCAGCCATTTAAAAGAATGAAACAATGCTATTTGCAGCAACATGAATAGACCTGGAGATTACCATGTTATGTGAAGTAAATCAGAAAGAAAAGACAAACATAATATAATCTTGCTTACATCTAGAATCTAAAAAAAAGAAAAAAAATGATACAAATGAACTTATTTACAAAACAGAAACAGACTTACAGACTTAGAAAATGAATTTATGGTTACCAGGGGTGAAGTTTCCCAAGGAGGGTAGATTGGAAGTTTGAAATTAATATGTACAAGCTGTTATATTTTTAAAAAATGCCTTTCCATGAAAAAAAAAAGATTAAATGTTTCCCATTAATAGTAAAATTACTTACATACATGCTATAGTTTTGTTACTACTACTAAAGCAAATATTTATTCTATCATATTTCCTACAAGATTTTTCAGTGAAGGAGAACTATTGATTTTTGTCTAATAATTACATAACTAATCATTTTACTGAATTACTATTTAATTTTGTTATCTTAGGTTCCACAGATATATAATTATACCCATATGCATATCCAGGCTACTTTGACTTAAAATAGCAATTTATTCCTAAAAAAACAAAATTAGATCAATTATTATCATACATGTATAATATCATATAAGAAATGGATCGCCAGTCCAGGTTCAATACAGGATCCTTGGGGCTGGTGCACTGGGATGATCCGGAGGGATGGTATGGGGAGGCAGGTGGGAGGGGGGTTCAAGATGGGGAACACGTGTACGCCCGTGGTGGATTCACGTTGATGTGTGGCAGAACCAATACGATATTGTAAAGTATTAGCCTCCAGTTAAAATAAATAAATTTAAATTAAAAAAAATTAAGTATAAACGACATTATGATGAACTATTTTTTCGTAGTCAACAAACAAAGCAACCATGTGATGACAGTCAATGTAATTGAAACTTGCATTTAAAAAAAAATACAAAGAACAGTACAGACAAAGAAATCAGTATTAACAAAGCAAACGATGAATGAAATTGCAACTACTCTACACTGACAAAGCTAAAGAGGGCTGAAAGAAAACCTTAACACTATGGTGCCTCTACTCACTTAAAAAAGATGTAACGAGTTGCCAGTCCAGGTTCAATGCAGGATACTGGATGCTTGGGGCTGGTGCACTGGGACGACCCAGAGGGATAGTATGGGGAGGGAGAAAGGAGGGGAGTTCAGAATGGGGAACACATGTATACCTGTGGCGGATTCATGTTGATATATGGCAAAACCAATACAATATTGTAAAGTTAAAAAATAAAATTAAAAAAAAAGAAGCAATCAAAGCACATACAGCCAAAAAATGTAAGAAAAAAAGTAATATTCAAGTGTGACTAGCATTTGATTCATCCAACTATTATGGGGATTTTTGTGATGTTTGTAGTATTTTTCAGATTTTTAAAAATTATAATTTGTTGTGATTTATTTTCTCATTGTAAATAAATATTCACATTCACATCTTAAAAAAAAAAAAAGATAACTGCCTGGCTGCTTTCATTTCTGTGTTCAGCTGTTCCCGAGTCATGGGAAATACAAATCAGCTTAATCAGACCAAAAAAGGACTCCCAGCAGGTAAAAGGATATGAAAAGTAACTCCTTAACATGTCAATTTCTTTTAAGTTGAATGGACATTTTTTTAGGTTTTAACTTTTGCCATAATATTTTCATTCTTCTCATTTTTTGTAAAACTAAACATTTAATCAGAGAACTGATTAACATTTTAAAAAAGGTTCAGTTCAGTTCAGTTCAGTCGCTTAGTCGCCTCCACTAGCTTTGTTCGTAGTGATGCTTCCTAAGGCCCACTTGACTTCACATTCCAAGATGTCTGGCTCTAGGTCAGTGATTACACCATCGTGACTGGGTCATGAAGACCTTTTTTTGTACATTTCTTCTGTGTATTCTTGCCACCTCTTAATATCTTCTGTTTGGCCCATATTATTTCTGTCCTTTATTGAGCCCATCCTTGCATGATATGTTCCCTTGGTATCTCTAATCTTGAAGAGATCTCTAGTCTTTCCCATTCTGCTGTTTTCCTCTATTTCTTTGCATTAATCACTGAGGAAGGCTTTCTTATCTCTCCTTGCTATTCTTTGGAATTCTGCATTCAAATGGGTAATACTTTCCATTTCTCCTTTGCTTTTCACTTCTCTTCTTTTCACAGCTATTTGTAAGGCCTCCTCAAACAGCCATTTGGCTTTTTTGCATTTCTTTTTCTTGGGGATGGTCTTGATTCCTGTCTCCTGTACAATGTAATGAACCTCTGTGCATAGTTCATCAGGCACTCTATCTATCAGATCTAGTCCCTTAAATCTATTTCTCACTTCCACTGTATAGTCATAAGGAATTTGGTTTAGGTCATACCTAAATGGCCTAGTGGTTTTCTCCACTTCAATTTCAGTCTGAAGTTGGCAATAAAGAGTTCATGATCTGAGCCACAGTCAGCTCCCGGTCTTGTTTTTGCTGACTGTATAAAGCTTCTCCATCTGGGGGTGCAAAGAATATAATCAATCTGATTTCGGTGTCAACCATTTGGTGATGTCCGTGTGTAGATTCTTCTCTTGTGTTGTTGGAAGAGGGTGTTTGCTATGACCAGTGAGTTCTCTTGGCAGAACTCTATTAGCCTTTTCCCTGCTTCATTCTGTACTCCAAGGCCAAATTTGCCTGT
>NW_011494748.1:2612180-2612871 GCF_000754665.1 Bison bison bison | reverse complement strand
TTCTGTGTGCATATTTTCTTTCCTGAATGCTGAAAATTTTTTTTTACTGATGATTTATAGTAAAGTTTTTTAAATCTATGTTTATATGAATCTATATGAATAATATTTCCCAGGAGTCAAATTGTCTTTTTTTCAAATTTTCTTTAATTCAAATTGCTTTCTTCAATCATAAATTTTCCTTTTTCTGTGTATTTTTAGATTGATTTCTTCTTGTATCTTTTTCAAAATACCAATTATATCAATTCATGATATCATTTCATATTTATTGTCTTTGCTCTAATTTTCACTTCTTTTTCTTTTTTAACTAGTTTTATTTTTTTTTTCCCCACTCTTTTTCTGTCATTGCATCACATTGCTGACTGGATTATCAGTGGAGTTCTTTTCTTTTATTTATATATTTTTTAATTAACCATATGATCTATATGTTTCTTTTCTTTTCTTTTTGTATTGATTTACTAAGCTCTGAAAGCTCAAAGTTGATCTATTACTGGTTTTGCAACAGTTCTTCCTTAAGCCACTGAAGATCTTCTCTGCTGCTGAGTCGCTTCAGTCATGTCTGACTCTGCACGACCCCACAGACGGCAGCCCGCCAGGCTCCTCCGTCCCTGGGATTCTCCAGGCGAGAACACTGGAGTGGGTTGCCATTTCCTTCTGCAGTGCATGAAAGTGAAAAGTGAAAATGAAGCTGCTC
>NW_011494748.1:2610699-2612080 GCF_000754665.1 Bison bison bison | reverse complement strand
GCCCCATACGGCATGGCTTAGTTTCACTGAGTTAGACAAGGCTGTGGTCCATGTGATCAGATTGGCTAGTTGTCTGTGATTGTAGTTTCAGTCTGTCTGCCCTCTGATCCCTTCTCTCAGTGTCTACTGTCTTACTTGGGTTTCACTTACCTTGGACGTGGGATCTCTCTTCACGGATGCTCTAGTAAAGCACAGCTGCCGCTTCTTACCTCGGACATGGGGTAGCTCCTCTCAGCCGCAACCCCTGACCTTGGGCTTGGGGTAGCCTCTCTTCTCCAACACCACAGTTCAAAAGCATCAATTTCTTAATTTCTTTATTCTTTCTGCTCTGGGATATCAAACTAAGACCAGGAGGTAGACTTAATTTATACCTGACCACCCATATCAATTTGTTTCAAACATAGCATTATTTATCTTTTTTTTTCCATGGAGTCCCATTTGATTGATGAGTGAGAAAATAGAAAAAGAGAGTGTTATTTGAAATTTATAGATAAAACATCAATGTAAGATGAATGTCCTTTAGAGAAGATATTAATCTTGACAAGAACAAAAATTCACCTAGAGTTAGAAGGGGCAAAATTATAATAGGAATTGAGGAGTAAATAAGGGAACGGTGTTTTCATCATTTATATATATATATTGCCCTTCCCCCAGATTTGGAACCAAAAATCTACCAGCTCACAATTTTAGTAAATAAACTGTGCCAATTCAGGAGATTTAGGATTGAGCCCTGGGTTGGAAAGATCCCCTGAAGAAGCAAATGGCTACCCACTCCAATATTTTTGCATGGGGAATCTTATGGGCAGAAGATCATGACAGGCTACAGTTCAAGAGTTCCCAAAATAGTCTAACAGGACCTAGCGACTAAACACCACCAGCACCACCACCACCACCGAAAGCAAGAAGGTATGAAATGGTACAACACTGTATACATATGGGCAAAACATTTTTAAAAGTCATCATGATCAATTTTACAACAATAGATTTATCAATTTAGTGTAAGTAGGAACATTTTTGATTCAAAAGATAACATAAGGCTGTCTTTTCACCTTGCTTATAGTTTCCTTTGTTGTGCAGAAGTGTTTAAGTTTAATTAGGTCCCATTTGTTTATTTTTGCTTTTATTTCCAATATTCTGGGACATGGGTCGTAGAGGATCCTGCTGGGATTTATGTCAGAGAGTGTTTTGCCTATGTTCTCCTCTAGGAGTTTTATAGTTTCTGGTCTTATGCTTATATCTTTAATCCATTTTGAGTTTATTTTTGTGTATGGTGTTAGAAAGTGTTCTAGTTTCATTCTTTTACAAGTGGTTGACCAGTTTTCCCAGCACCACTTGTTAAAGAGATTATCTTTAATCCATTGTATATTCTTGCCTCTTCTGT
>NW_011494748.1:2609719-2610599 GCF_000754665.1 Bison bison bison | reverse complement strand
AGCATTCCACAGCTCATTTATGGAAAATCTGAGTATTTGTACATTATTATCTTTCATTTTCCTACGATGACAGAGAGAGGCACCTACAGATGTCTTTTTATAATGTTTTCTCTGTCACTACACTGTTTTGTGCAAAGCTGGCATATCTGATTATTGTTGTAATATATATATATATGTATCAGTCAGTCATTTCAGTCATTCAGTACTGTCCTACTCATTGCGACCCAATGGATTGCAACACGGTCAGACCTCCTTGTCCATCACCAACCCCTGGAGTTTACACAAACTCATGTCCATTGAGTCAGTGATATCATGCAACCATCTCATTCTCTGTCATCCCCTTCTCCTCCCACCTTCAATATTTCCCAGAATCAGGATCTTTTCCAATCAATCAGTTCTTTGCATCAGCTGGCAAAAGTAATGGAGCTTCAGCTTCAGAATCAGTCACTCCAATGAATATTCAGAACTGATTTCCTTTAGGATGGACTGGTTGGATCTCCTTGCAGTTGAAGAGACTCTCAAAAGTCTTCTCTAACAATTCAGTTCAGTTCAGTCACTCAGTCGTATCCGACTCTTTGCAACTCCATGAACTGCAGCACACCAGGCCTCCCTGTCCATCACCAACTACTGGAGTCTACCCAAACCCGTGTCCATTGAGTCGGTGATGCCATACAACCATCTCATCCTCTGTCGTCCCCTTCTCCTCCTGCCCTCAATTCTTCCAAGCATCAGGGTCTTTTCAAATGAGTCAGCTCTTTGCATCAGGTGGCCTAATTATTGGAGTTTCAGCTTCAACATTAGTAGTTCCAATAAACACCCAGGACTGATCTCCTTTAGAATGGACTGGTTGGATCTCCTTGCAGTCCAAAGGACTCTCAAG
>NW_011494748.1:2558829-2609619 GCF_000754665.1 Bison bison bison | reverse complement strand
ATGAGGTGGATGAAACTGGAGCCTATTATACAGAGTGAAGTAAGCCAGAAAGAAAAACACCAATACAGTATACTAACGCATATATATGGAATTTAGAAAGATGTTAATGATAACCCTGTAAGTAAGACAGTGAAAGAGACACAGATGTATAGAACAGTCTTTTGGACTCTGTGGGAGAGGAAGAGGGTGGGATGATTTGGGAGAATGGCATTGAAACATGTATAATATCATATATGAAATGAATCGCCAGTCCAGGTTTGATGCATGATACTGGATGCTTGGGGCTGGTGCACTGGGACTACCCAGAGGGATGGTATGGGGTAGGAAGGGGGGGGGGGGGTGGTTCAGGATGGGGAACGCTTGTATAACTGTGGCGGATTCATGTTGATGTATGGCAAAACCAATACAATATTGTAAAGTAGTTAACTTCTAATTTAAATAAATTTATATTAAAAAAAGATAATGAAAAATAGGAAAGGTCTCTATACATAGTAAGGACTTTGATATATTTTCCTTTTCTTTTTCCTTAAAGAAAGCACTAGTTTAGATTGTAGCTTTTCCCTAAACTTTTAAGAAAAAAATAATTCCAATCTTACACAAATTATTCCAGATAATAAAAAAGTGTGTCTACTCTCAAACCAATTTTCTAAGATCAGCATAACTTTTATATAAAAACTTGACAGGGATATTGCAAAAAAGGGAAAGTTATGGATTGATCTCTCATATAATTGTAGATGTAAAACTCTAAAACAAATAGCAGCAAATGTGTAAAAAAGCAATCAAGTAAGCAGAGATATAAGATTATTTTTGCATTTAAAAAACTGCAATGCAATTAATGATATTAAGCAAAGTAAGTGGAAAAATGATATTTTCTTCATAAATACAAAATAATCATTTGATTGTATTAAAAAAATTATAAAACCAAAATCATAAAACTCTTTTTGATGCTCAACTTATAAAACATTTGAATATGACAAATTAGAAACACAATGAGATAACACTATGCATCTATTAGAATGAAAACTATAAATCAAATATATAAAATTACTAAAGACTTGCTATAAAAACATGTAACAATAATATATAGGTATATATTACATTAAAAATACAATACATCATTTATACCAAGTGCTAGCAAGGAGGCAAGATGATTGTAACTTTCATTCATTGCTGGAGGGAATCCAAAATGGTACAGTCACTCTGTTTGTCACTTTCATATTAAATTAAATATACACTTACCATACAACCCAACAATCACTGCTAGGCTTTTGACCTGAAGAAATGACAATTTTATTCACATAAAAATCAGTATTTGTATATTTATAGTAACTCTATTCATAATTGACCAAAATTGGAAACAACCCATTGTTTATGAATGAATAAGTTATGCATAGTCATATAATTTTTCTATGTAAGAATAAAGAATAAACTACTGATACCCATAATATACATGTATTTCATATGTATTTTAATGAAAGAAAGAGCCACTCTCAAAAATTTATATGCTGTATGATTTCATTTACATGACATTTTAGAAAAGCAAAATTATAGGAACCAAGAACAAATTAGTTGTTGCCAGGGTGTGAGGTGGGAGGAAGTTATTGACTACAAACAAGAAAACATAATGAAGATTTCTGGTGTTATATGACACTTCTGTATCCTGATTATGGTAGTAGTTACATAAATGTATAGCATAGCTAAAACCCACAGAACCATACACAAAAATATATAAAGTGTACAGTATGAATAAAAAAAAACTAATACCATTCGTAAGTAATAACTGCATATAGAAGGAATCTTCTTTCATCTGGTAGAGGAGAAAAAGGTAAAACAAAAATGATATTAATTGGAGAATTCATGAAAATCCATCCTGCCAGTGAGACAAGATCTTCCTGTAGTACTTCTGTAAAATATTACTGCAAGTTCTAACAAGTATAAATATTGGAAATAAAATAGAAGTTTTATTTTTGCAGATGACATGACTATATATATAGAAAATTAAAAGGAATACTGAGAAAGTTCTACCTTTTAAATGAGTTTATTTTGTATGTTTAATATAAAGTTGAAATAAAAAGATGGAGAGGAGTTAAGAGAAACAAACTTAAAGCAACCACTTGCAGAAATCTGAAATAGGCTAAAGTATAATAGCATCTAACAAGTAGATTTCAAACTTGAGTAAATGAAATAAATTACTGGATATCCACACAGGATAAAGCATGAAGTTAGAAGGATTAGGAATTTTCTCCTTGAGGGAATATGCAATAATGAAGGATTGTATTTTAGTTCATCACACTTACAGCTTATTTCCAAATCTATTTATTAAAACTAAAATCCTATGTAAAATGAACAAAGCTTTGAAGTGGCCTAGAGAAAAGTTTCTCACTTAACAATTATCTCTAGAAATATTAGACTACCATATGACAATAAGAAATGAGAAAATTCTTGTTGATATTGGACAGAACTGAATGACTGTTCAAGTCAAGACTGCCTTTATAAAGACTTCTCTCTAAAATTCAGAGCTTAAAAGAGAGAATGTAAGAAATAACACAAATAGTTTAAGGTAAGTAAAGAACAGTGTGAATAATCTAGCTATGATTATGTGCCAGAGCTTAGTAAAATATATTCATATTTATGATTTTTTAATTCTTCAAATTTAACTCTGTTTTACATTTTTGCAGCTAAATCATGTTAATCTGAAAGAAGGCATGGTAATCTGAAAGAATATAAACTTATTCTCAGTGTTATTATTGAGAAAAAAAATCTTACTTTTATTCACAATGGTTTTTGACCATTTAATATGAGCTGACAATGTTGGAGAGTATAAGAATCACTTAATGGATCAACATGAGGAAACACACAAACATACAATATTTTATAATAAAATTTTATTTAAATAAATACATTTATTAATACATATTGTCAAAGTAAAATATTTTAAATTACACTTTAACCCATTTCTTTCATGCATTAATCAAAGACTTGAGATCTTGAGTCCTTTAATACTCAGCAGTGCTTGCTTCCACAGCACATATACTAACACTGCTGCTGCGGCTAAGTCGCTTCAGTCATGCCCCACTCTTCATGACCCCATGACCCCACTCCAGTACTCTTGCCTGGAAAATCCCATGGATGGAGGAGCATGGTAGGCTGCAGTCCATGTGGTCGTGCAGAGTTGGACACGACTGAAGAAACTTAGCAGCAGCAGCAGCTATTTCCTGGACTTTAAAAAATATACACTCTTTAAAATATTTTTAAATAAAAGGAAATCCTCTTATTTGTTTCTCAAAAATGTTTCCTTAAAATATGTTTAAAGACTCCTCAGGCACTAATAAAATGGTCAGCTAAAAGAACTAGATTGAGTTAAACATCAGCTAGTTTCTATGCTAAACAATTCTGTACAGGTTTATCACATGGCACTAATAGCAGTACATTAAAATGGGAAAGCATGATTAAATTAATACAAAGATATCAAAGTGTATGTAATGAACTTACAAGATGAATTTGTGATTTCTTAAATATGTCCCTAACTCACACTTGGTTCCTTGAAATGACAGACATATTCACACTAATACTATTACTGTGTCTATCATATAGATGATATGCTAAGTGCAGACGCTCAAATAAGTATGATCACTTTGCTGTTAGAGAACCTTGGCTAAAGACCAGGAAGTGGCTTGTATAGTAAAGAAATAACGTTAACCAAAGAGAGGACTAGTCTTTGCTGAAACTACCACGAGGTGATCTCTAAGCTCTTGCACTATCATTCCAGATATCTTTGCCTGGATTCTTTGGCCACTAGATTAACAATTTAATTCATGATGGATGTAATTCATTTGACCATGCACTATCAGCTTTACCTCCAGTAGGGAATGGAAACAAAATGTATCATTCCCAACCTCAGGGAAGGGCTGAAGATAAAAGATCAGTCAGGCAGGCAGGATGTGATTGATTTCCCCAAATCTTGGAAAACCAAATGTTAAGACGCTTTCTTGGTTGGCAGTATGTACTCCATGTGTATTGTCAACATGAATTCTACAAAAGTAATCCTGTCTTCATTCTATAGGGAGAAGAAGACAGAAGCTCTGCATGTGATACTTTTCCTGGTATCTTCTCTGTGTGCTTCTACTTCTAGTTGACTTTAATCTGTATTTTCATGTAAGAAATTGTGACTGTAAAGAGAAAAGAAAAAAAAATCTGCTTCCTTAGATTAAAAATTGATTTTAATAAAGGATATAGTTCACATAACATGTTTCCTTTATTTCTGTCATCTCTATTTACAATATAGCAAAAATATATTTGAACTAGTTTCAAAAATTTTTTTAAGTTTTTGTGAGGCTCTAATCAAAAATCAAAGTGAACACATTTTAGAAAAATCAACCAATCAAAGGAGTTGATTGACTCATAGAAGGGTCGATTCTTTTGCTCCTACTTTGCTATTTATTTCTATTCTGTATTGTTTTCTAATTTAAAAGAGTGTTTAAAAACCATGCTGCATTGATTAGTCATTAGAGAAGATGTGGCACATAAAGGGCATCATAATGCATTGTCAACAACCTGGTTTTAAAACCTCTATGACTTGTGATGGAAATTTATTTGGACTTTGGAAAGTCAAAAGAGATAGCTTATTAGTGAATCAAATTAAGAATGTTGAAGACCATGAAAATAAAAACTTGGATCTAATATGACAGTGTGGTATATCCTTTTTCAGTAGTGATCTACTTATTAAGATAGTATATAAGAATTCATGATCTTATACAAAGAATAATGAGACTAGAATTTGTCACATTTTTAGTATAGTAATGACATTTATTTCACTGGCTCTTGTATTTTAAACAAGAAATAACCAATGTTATGAGTAATTGGGCTTCCCAGGTAGCATTAGTGGTAAAGAACCGACCTGTAAATGCAGGAGACATAAGAGATATAAGAGAGAGATGTGGTTTCAATCCTTGGGTCAGAGAGAGCCACTGGAGGAGGGCATGGCAACCCACTTTAGTATTCTTGCCTGGAAAACCGCATGGACAGAAGAGCCTGGCAGTCTATGGTCCACAGGGTTGCAAATAATTGGGCAAGGCTGTATATTGTCACCCTGCTTATTTAACTTATATGCAGAGTACATTATGAGAAATGCTGGGCTGGAGGAAGCACAAGCTGGAATCAAGATTGCCAGGAGAAGCATCAATAGACTCAGATATGCAGATGACACCACCTTTATGGCAGAAAGTGAAGAAGAACTAAATAGCCTCTTGATGAAAGTGAAAGAGGAGAGTGAAAAAGTTGACTTAACCATTGCTTCATGGCAAATAGATGCGGAAACAGTGGAAACGGTTGCTGACTTTATTTTCTTGGGCTCCAAAATCACTGCTAATGGTGACTGCAGCCATGAAATTAAAAGACGCTTACTCCTTGGAAGGAAAGTTGTAACCAACCTAGATATTATATTGAAAAGCAAAGATATTACATTGCCAACAAAGGTCCATCTAGTCAAGGCTATAGTTTTTCCAGTAGTCATGTATGGATGTGAGAGTTGGACGATAAAGAAATTTGAGTGCCAAAGAATTGATGCTTTTGAACTGTGGTATTGGATAAGACTCTTGAGAGTCCCTTGGACTGCAAGGAGATCCAACCAGTCCATCCTAAAGGAGATCAGTCTTGGGTGTTCATTGGAAAGACTGATGTTGAAGTTGAAATTTCAATACTTTGGCCATCTGATGCAAAGAGCTGACTCATTGCAAAAGACCCTGATGCAGGGAAAGGTTGAGGGCAGAAGGAGAAGGGGACGACAGAGGATGAAATGGTTGGATGGTATCCCCGACTCAATGGACATGGGTTTGGGTAGACTCCGGTAGTTGGTGATGGACAGGGAGGCCTGGCATGCTCAGGTTCATGGGTTCTCAAAGAGTTGGACATGACTGAGCAACTGAACTGGAACTGGAAGAGACTTAGCACAAATGATTAATCAAGGTCAATTTATTACATATACTTGAGAATTTGTCTCCTAGGAAGATAAATAATTATAAACAAAATTACTTAGCATGTATCAATTTCATAAAATGGAAAAACAAATTTCTTACAGTTTAAATATTCAGAAATCTTTAATTTTATACTATATGGAATAAAAGTAAAATCATTTGAATATATGAAATAGTTTAGTGACTAAATTCCCATAAAATTCTGTGATCAATTTCCACATTACTTCTTAGACCAACTGGTATATGAAATATAAAATAGAATAAATTACTTGGAAAGTTTATTTAACTAAAATACATGCACTTGTGCACACACAAAAATGAATAAAAGATGACAAACCAGGTGATACAAACAAACGTTAACACTTTGTAAAGCAAGAGTATCTTCCCAAGAGTCTAGAGAACTGCAAAATGGGGTAGAAGACAGGAAACTTTCACAGTATTATAAAATAAAAACAAAGACAAAAATACAAAATATCTGACTAACTGAGGCTACATAGTCATCCTGTTTGGAGTGAGAAGGAACAACGGAAAAAATATAGAGCCCAGAACTGACTCGGTATTGAGATTGTTTTACTTGGATAAATAATATCTCTGGTCAGGCAAAGTAATTACAGGTACAGAAAGTAACAACGTCAACCTATTCCAGTATCCTTGCTTGGGAAATTCCATGGACAGAGGAACCTGGTGGGCTACAGTCCATGAGATCGCAAAGCATCAGACATGGCCTAGCAACTAAACAAGAAAGTTTTCTAAGCTTTGGTTTGCCAGTGTGGTACCTTGAGCAGGAGCAGCACCATCTTGTGCAAGGAAATTGTTTCAAAAGTTTCCACTTTGGATCATTCTCTTGACCATGTAGGAGGCTTGATAAAAAAAAATTTGGAGTGATTCTCAGTTATCATTGCCTTTTCAGTCTTAGTGTCATGTTCACAATAGAAGATGTTAGGCTCACATTATTGAGACTAGGTTAGGTTCTTCTGTACTCTTTTGTTGTTCCAGTCAGAGAAAAACCATCTGTTGGCTGGCTGGTCAATGGCTACCACGTACATTTAAAACTTTTCAGAAACTCTCGTTGTTTTTGTTCTTGTTGTTCAGTCACCCAGTCGTGTCTGACTCTTTGCAACCCCATGAACTGCAGCACTCCAGGCCTCCCCATCCCTTGCCATCCCCAGAGTTTGCCCAAGTTCATGTCCATTGCATCAGTGATGCCATCCAGCCATGTCATCCTCTAATGCACTCTTTTTCTTATCCTCTCAATCTTTGCCAGCATCATGGACTCACTTTTCCACTGAGTCAGCTGTTCACATCAAATGACCAGAATACTGGAGTTTCAGCTTCAGCATCAGTTCTCCCAATGAGTATTCAGGGTTGGTTTCCCTTAAGTTTGACTGGTTTTATCTCCTTGCTGTCCAAGGGACTTTCAGGAGTCTTTTCCAACACCACAGTTCAAAGGCATCAGTTCTTTGACATTCTGCCTTCTTTACGGTCCAGCTCTCACAACTGTATGTGAACACAGGGAAGACAATAGCCTTGATTATACAGACTTTGTAGGCAGAGTAATGTCTCTGCTTTTCAACACACTGTCTAGGTTTTTCATAGTTTTCCTGCCAAGAAGCAGTCGTCTTCTGATTTCATGAAAGCACTTACCATCTGCAGTGATTTTGGAGGCTAAGAAAAGGAAATCTGTCACTACTTCCACCTTTTCCCCTTTTATTTGCCATGAAGCAGTGGGGCCAGTTCCCATGAGCTTTATTATTATTATTATTATTAATATTTAGTTTTAAGCTGGTTCTTTCACTCTCCTTCTTCACCTTCATCAAGAGGCCCTTTAATTCCTCTTTGCTTTCTGTCATCAGAATGGTATCATCGGCATATGTGAAGTTTTTGGTATTTCTCCCGCCTATCTTGATTCCAGCTTGTAACTCATCCAGACTGGCATTTTTCATGATGTGCTCAGCGTATAGGTTAAACAAACAGGGTGACAGTAGACAGCCATTTTCTCATACTTGACAGTAGACATACTATTTTCTCAATCTTGAATCAATCAGCTTTTCCATACAGGGTTCTAAGTGTTGCTTCTTGACCCACATACAGGTTTCTAAGGAGACAGATAAGATGGTCTGGCATCCCCATCTTAAAGATTAAGAGCTTTTCCCAGCTTGTGATTATCCGCAGAGTCTAAGGCCTTAGGTAGTCAATGAAGGAGAGGTAGATGCTCTTCTGGAATTCCCTAGCTTTTTCTATGATCCAGCGAATGTTGGCAATTTGCTTTCTGGTTCCTCTTCTTTGTCTAAACCCATACTGGACATCTGAAAGTTCTTGGTTCACATAATGGTGAAGCCTAGCATTCGAGATTTTAAGCATGACCTTACTATCATGGAAAATGAGTGTAACTGCCTGATGGTTATTAAATTCTTTAGTACTACCCTTTTTGGGAATTGGGATGAGGACTGACCTTTTCCAGTCCTGTGGCCACTTCTGGGTCCTCCAGATTTGCTGACATATTGAATGCAACACCTTGATGGAATTAGGGAGATATTAATAATTATTAGCAACATAACAAAGCCCATGCTTTGGAGAGCACCCCTGAGCCAAAGTCCTCATGACTCAAATCAGCTAAGATTTCCTATGACTGTATTTCTACTTCCCAGAAGTGTTTATGCAACCATTTTAAGGCACTGGAATTCAGGGAGTAGTGAGTGATGAGCAGAAAGAACCAAAGGACCACCAGCATCATAGCACACATTAATAATCAATCAAGTTGGATTCCTTTGCAATGGCTTTAGGTATGTGAACCTTGGTCTTATTTTTCTCAAGCCAAGGCAAGGAAAATATGGGAAAAAAAAACGAATTAGAAAGAGGACTTCTCTGGTGGTGCCATGGCTAAAAACTCACTTGCCATGCAGGGGGACAGATTTGATCCCTCCTTTGGGAAGATTCTATATGTCTCAGAGAAACTAAGCCCAAGGGCCACAGCTACTGAGACTATGTGCTACAACTACTAAAGCCCACAGGCCTAGAGCCTGAGCTCCACAACAAGAGAAGCAACTGCAGTGAGAAGTCCACACACCACAATAAATTGTAGCCCTCATTTGCTGCAACTAGAAAAAGTCTGTGCAAAGCAATGAAGACTCAGTACAGCCAAAATATACAAAATTATTTTTTAATCATAATGACCTTCATAGCTTTAGATTTAGATAAAAGATGGTCAGAAGTGGAAGAAAGAATAGAAATAAATGTTCTGGATCAGACATGATTGGAAGAAGTAGCCACTTCTACATCAGCTACTTCTCTTCCTAGTCAATTTGATTTTTTTTTTTAGTGATTTTATTTTTTTTTAATTTAAATTTATTTATTTTAATTAGAGGCTAATTACTTTACAATATTGTATTAGTTTTGAGGTTACTGAGCTTATATAGGATCAGATGTCATGTAGAATTACCTTCAATTGTGAAATTTTCACCCAATATTTGATACCTTGTAATTTGGCATGGATGTCAATGGTCAAGAGAGTTTGGTATAGACTTTTCTACATATCTCAATTCTGCAAATGCATAACAGTAAAAGATTTAAAAATTCCCATTGGTAAAAATCTGATGAGAGTTAATTGCAATGGAATTGACAAGGAAATTTGGCTATTTCTATGACATACAACATTTTAAGATGATAGCTGAAATTATGACTCATAGACTTATCCCAGGACATATCAGATTTGTATGAATTTTATACAATCTATGGAACACTTACATTAATAAAATATACCATACGAATAAAACTTAAGAAAGCCAAATATATATTCTTATTGGACAAGGCTTCCTTTGTAATTTAAACTATCAGATAATCCTAAATAACAGTACTACTTTTAAGTAGACATATTAAAAAGCATAATTACTGTTGAAAATTTACAGACTCTTGAAAATTTATTGACTTACATCACTTTAATTTATTTGTTTCAGAAATTATGCTTAGATTATACATGAAAGTTTTGTGAGTCATTAAATGGCTAACCATCATCTTTACCTACCTTTCTTGCTGACAAATTCTTTAACAGAGATAACATATGTGTTTATTTGACTCAGTAAACTTTGGTGGAATAACTGCTATGCTGCTGCTGCTGCTGCTGCTGCTAAGTCGCTTCAGTCGTGTCCGACTCTGTGCGACCCCATAGACAGCAGCCCACCAGGCTCCCCCGTCCCTGGGATTCTCCATGCAAGAACACTGGGGTGGGTTGCCATTTCTTTCTCCAATGCATGAAAGTGAAAATTGAAAATGAAGTCACTCAGTCGTGTCTGACTCCTAGAGACCCCATGTGAACCTTGGGGACTATAGCCCACCAGGCTCCTCCATCCATGGGATTTTCCAGGCAAGAGTACTGGAGTGGGGTGCCATCTCCTTCTCTGAATAACTGCTATAGATCTGCATTATATTTAATATTGATAACTCTCAAATCATGCCTGCTTTAATTAAGACCAAAAACTGAAACTAATTTTTTCTCCTCCCAATTACCTTAGATTATAAGAACTTGAAAAACACTTGGGTTATTTTCTACATTTGGGGGAAAAATATGTGATTTATATGAACACTTAATCTTCTTTTCTTTTCATTTCTTTTTCCTTGGCTTGTGGAAATCATACTTCTTCAGGGATTGAACCCAGGCTCTGGGCAGTGAAAGCACAAAAGTCCTAACCACTGGACCAGCGGGAAATTCCCTATAAATTCTTTGTATAATGCAAAGGTAGAAGAAAATCACACATTATTAATGGCATAAATGCACATATATACATAAACATACAGACAGATGAAGAGATCTTAGCTTTCCTTTTAAAATTTTAGCTATGAGATGGGAGTGATACTAAACTCATTACCTTACAAAAGAATAGATGGATCCAAATTGTACTGTGGCAGATGGAATAAATTAAAGCTACAACCTCTATAATCTACCCCCCCCATTTTTTTTTTTCTTTTGATAAAATTGCCTCTCTGAAGTTTGTGTTTCAAACAGATGACCTCTAGTTCCTGGAAAAGGCTTGGAGAAACACTTGTATCCTGTTGACACAGATAAAGAAGGCAAGTTCCCCCAGGAAATATCTTTGTGTACTAAGTCCAGAATTCTTACAGTAGCTATGAATCTTTTGAGACAATGAGAGAAGTTTGTGGATTGACAAAATGGATGAGTAGGCTTTCTCTATTCTTGTGTAGACTCAAATTGTAAGACGATTTGTCCATGTTGTCCTCATTCATAGGACAATTATTGTTAATTCCCCCAAATTGGGTTGCAATCTAAATGAAGTGAAGGGAAGGACTCACCTTTCTAACCTCATTATCTTTAGATCAGGGAGAAGAACTTCATTTGCCATAGATATTATAAGATTTCTATATTCTGAATTTAGAGTCCTTTTTCTTGAAATATTCCTCTGTTTTATTACACAGTTTTATTAAGCTAATGGAAGAAATCTTTAAAAAGACAATCAATCAATCAAACAGAGACAAACAATTTCTACTGGCTTTATTTATTTATTTTTAATTTTATTTTATTTTTAAACTTTACAATATTGTATTAGTTTTGCCAAATATCGAAATGAATCCGCCACAGGTATACCTGTGTTCCCCATCCTGAACCCTCCTCCCTCTTCCCTCCCCATACCCTCCCTCTAGGTCGTTCCAGTGCACCAGCCCCAAGAATCCAGTATCATGCATCGAACCTGGACTGGCGTGTATAATATCATGTATGAAATGAGTCGCCAGTCTACTGGCTTTAAATATCTGATTCCTTTGGCCATAAAATTACTTAAAAAAAATCCTTTAAAATACATTGTCAGATTTTAGCCAGGACAAATAAATATTACTGGCAGCAACCCCACAGACACAAAAGGCATCCCAATACAGGGTGCAAAGGATACTCCCCTCCCAAATTTCAGCACTTCTCCCAAAGAGAGTCAAAGGAATTAAAGACTTGGATAATTTCCTTAGAGCTGAAATCATTCATAAGACCTTATCTACAAATGGAGTGCAATCTATATTTTTGTCTGGTCTTATCTCAAAAGGTTTTTCCTGGTGGCTCAGTCAGTAAGAAATCCATATGCAAGGCAGGAGATTTTGGTTAAGGAAGATCACCTGAAAAGGGAATTGGCAACCTGCAGCATTATTCTTGCCTGGAAAATTCCATGGACAGAGGAGTATGCCAGGTTAGAGTCTGATGGGCCACAAAGAGTCAGACACAACTGAGTAGCTAAGTACAGTTCAATTCAGTTCAGTTTCTCAGCAGTGTCCAACTCTTTGTGACCCCCATGGACTGTGACACACCAGGCTACCATGATCAACACCAACTACTGGAACTTGTTCAAACTCATGTCCATCAAGTCAGTGATGTAATCCAACCATATGATTCTGTCATCCCTATCTCCTTCTGTCTTCAATCTTTCTCAGCATCAAGGTCTTTTCCAATGAGTCAGTTATTTGAATCAGATGGCCAAAGTATTGCAATTTCAGCTTCAGCATCAGTCCTTCCAATGAATGTTCAGGACTAATTTCCTTTAGGATTGACTGGTTGGATTTCCTTGCAGTCCAGGGGACTCTCAAGAGTCTTCTCCAACACCACAGCTCAAAAGCATCAGTTCTTTGGCACTCAACTTTCTTTACAGTCTCACATCCATACATGACCACTGGAAAAGCCACAACTTTGACCAGATGGGCTTTTGTTGGCAAAATAATGTCTCTGCTTTTTAACATGCTGTCTATATTGGTCATAGTATTTCTTCCAAGGAACAAAGTTTCAAGGTTGCTGTCACTATTTGCAGTGATTTTATAGTCCAAGAAAATAAAGTCTTTCCCTGTTTCCATTTTTTCCCTATTTTCCATGAAGTTATGGAACCAGATGCCATGATCTTCATTTTTCAAATGTTCAGTTTTAAGCCAACTTTTTCACTCTAATCTGTCACTATCATCAAGAGGCCCTTTAGTTCCTCTTCATTTTCTGCTAAAAGAGGGGTGCCATCTGCATATCTGAGATTATTGATATTTCTCCCAGCAATCTTGATTCCCGCTTGTGCTTCATCCAGCCTGGCATTTCGCATAATGTAGTCTACACATAAGTTAAATAAGCAGGAAAACAATACTCAGCCTTGAAGCACTCCTTTATGAATGATGAGCCAGTTCATTGTTCCATGTTCAGTTCTAACTGTTACTTCTTGATCTGCATACAGATTTCTTAGAAGATAGATTAGGTGGTCCAGTATTCCCCATCTCTTTAAGAATTTTCTGTTTTGTTGTGATCCACATAGTCAAAGGCTTTAGCATAGTCAGTGAAGCAGAAACAGAGGTTTTTCTGGAATTCTCTTGTTTTTTCTATGATCCAACCAAGGTTGGCAATTTGATCTCTGGTTTCTCTGCCTTTTCTAAATCCGGTTTGTATGTCTGGAATTTCTAAGTTCACATACTGTTGAAGCCTAGCTTGGAATATTTTAAGCAATACTTCGCCAGCATGTGAGATGAGTGCAACTGTGTGGAAGTTCAAACTTTCTTTGGCATTAGCTTTCTTTGGGACTGGAAGGAAAACTGACCTTTGCCAGTCCTGTGGCCATTGCTGAGTTTTCCAAATTTGGTGTCATATTGAGTGCAGGCCTTTAAGAGCAAATCTTTTAGAATTTGAAACAGTTTAGCTGGAATTCCATCACCTCCACCACCTCTGTTCATAGTGATGCTTCCTAAGGACTATTTGACTTTGTACTCCAAAATGTCTGACACTAGGTGAGTGATCACACCATCATGCTTATCTGGGTCATTAAGATCTTTTTTTGGTATAGTTTTTTGTATTCTTAGTACCTCTTCTTAATATATTCTGCCTCTGTTAGGTCCATACCATTTCTGTTTATAATTATGCTCATCTTTGAATGAAATGTTCCCTTGGTATCTATAATTTCTTGAAGAGATCTCTGTCTTTCCCATTCTATTGTTTTCCTCTATTTCTTTGCATTGAGAGAAAGGCTTTCTTATCTTTCCTTGTTATTCTTTGCAACTCTACATTCAGATGGATATATCTTTCCTTTTCTTCTTTGTCTTTCATTTCTCTTCTTTGCTCAGGTATTTGTAAGAGCTCTTCAGACAATTTTGCTTTTTGACATTTATTTTTCTTGGGAATGGTTTTGATCACCACCTCCTGTACCATGTTAGAACCTCTGTCCATAGTTCTTCAGGCACTCTGTCTATCAGATCTAATCCCTTGATCTATTTGTCACATCCACTGTATAATCACAAGGGATTTGACTTAGGTCATAGCTGAATGGCCTAGTGGTTTTTCCTACTTTCTTCAATTTAAGTTTGAATTTTGCAATAAAGAGTTCATGATATGAGCCACAGTCAGCTCCCAGTCTTGTTTTTACTGACTGTATAGAGCTTCTCAATCTCTGGCTGTAAAGAATACAAGCAATCTGATTTCAGTGTTGACCATCTGGTGATGTCCACTTGTAGAGTCTTCTCGTGTTGTTGGAAGAGGATGTTTGCTATGACTGGTGTTATCTTGGAAAAACTCTGTTAACCTTTACCCTGCTTCATTTTGTACTCCAAGGCCAAATTTGCCTGTTATCCAGGTATTTCTTTACTTCCTACTTTTGAATTTCCAGTGCCCCAAAATGAAACGGTCATCTTCTTTGGGTGTTAGTTCTAAAACTTGTAGGTATTCATAGAACCATTCAACTTCAGCTTCTTCAGCATTGCTGGTCAGGGCATAGACTTGGAATACCGTGATACTGAATGGTTTGTCTTGGAAACAAACAGATCATTCTGTCATTACACCCAAGTACTGCATTTTGGATTCTTTTGTTGACTATGATGACTATTCCATTTCTTCTAAGGGATTCTTGCCCTCAGTAGTAGATATAAAGGTAATCTGAATTTAATGTGCCCATTCCAGTCCATTTTAGTTCACTGATTCCTAAAATGTTGATGTTCACTCTTGCCATCTCCTGTTTGGCCACTACCAATTCTCTTTGATTCATGGATGTAAATCAATTTTATATGGTTTATGAACTTGATTCATTCCAGTTTCTTATGCAATATTCTTTCCAGCATCTGACTTTACTTCAATCACCAGTCACATCCACAACTGGGCATTGTTTTATTTTTGGCTCCATCTCCTTATTCTTTCTAGAGTTGTATGAGCACAGCACATAGCAATTTACCAGAGAATCCTTGTGTCCCATCAACCTTTGTAAGGGTCTTTCTTTGAGGGTGAATATGGAGGCATTTCAGTTTTTGTGATAGGATTTGACAAATTCCTTGAGAACACTTTTTTCCAGTGTCCTGGTTTATTGCAAACCAGTCACTGATTTCTTGACTACTGTTCTGATTTTGGAGCTTTGAGAAGGATGGACCTGAGGAGGCCTGGGTGTTTTCTTAGGTCTCTAACTTCAGAGGTATTGCAGTTGCTATCCAATAACTTGGTGGATTTTTAATGGTCTATGGTTTCTTCAGAGTAGAAAGGCAATTAAGATATAGGATAATTAGATGCTTGGGCCTGGTACACTGGGAGGACCCAGAGGGAGGGTAGGGGAGGGAGGAGGGTTCAGGATGGGGAACGCGGGTATACCTGTGGCGGATTCATTTTGATATTTGGCAAAACTAATACAATATTGTAAAGTTTTAAAAAAAAAGATATAGGATAATTAGAGTGAGAGTACTGAGTGTCTGTTTTAGAATCTTTTATTTTAGGTACTTCCTGTGTCTATTTTAGATACCTCTTGTGTCAGGTCATGAACTCCATATTGCAGAACTCAGACTTAAATTGAAGAAAGTACAGAAAACCACTAGACCATTCATGTATAACCTAAATCAAATCCTTTATGATTATACAGTAGAAGTGACAAATAGATTCAAGGGATTAGATCTGATAGACAGAGTGCCTGAAGAATTATGGATGGAGGTTTGTGGCATTATACATGAGGCAGTGATCAAGACCATTCCCAAGAAAAAGAAATGCAAAAAGGCAAAATGGTTGTCTGAGGAGGCCTCACAAATAGCTGAAAAGAAGAGAAGCAAAAAGCAAAGGAGAAAAGGAAAGATATACTCATTTGAATGTAGAGTTCCAAAGAGTAGCAAGGAGAGATACAAAAGCCTTCTTCAGGGATAAATGGAAAGAAATAGAAGAAAACAATAGAATGGGAGAGACTAGAGATCTCTTCAAGAAAATTAGAGATACCAAGGGAACATTTCATGCAATAAGCACAATAAAGCAGAAACGGTATGGACCTAACAGAAGCAGAAGATATTAAGAAAAGGTGGCAGAATACACAGAACTATATGAAAAAAGATCTTAATGACACCGATAAGCACGATGGTGTGATCACTCACCTGGAGCCAAACATCCTGGAATGCAAAGTCAACTGGATCTTAGGAAGCATCACTACAAACAAATCTAAGGGATGTGATGGAATTCCAGTTGTTGCTGATGCTAAGTCACTTCAGTCATTTCCGACTCTGTGAGACCCCATAGACAGTAGCCCACCAGGCTTCCCTTTCCCTGGGATTCTCCAGGTAAAAACAATGGAGTGGGTTGACATTTCCTTCTCCAATGCATGAAAGTGAAAAGTGAAGGTGAAGTCACTCAGTCACGTCTGACTCTTCGCAACACCATGGACTGTAGCCTATCAGGCTCCTCCATCCATGGGATTTTCCAAGCAAGAGTACTGGAGTGGATTGTCATTTCCTTCTCCAGAATTCCAGTTGAGCTATTTTAAATCCTAAAAGATGAGGTCGTTAAAGTGCTGCACACAATATTCCAGCACATTTGGAAAACACAGCAGTGGTCACAGGACTGGAAAAGGTCAGTTTTCATTCCAATCTCAAGGAAAGGTAATGCCAAATAATGTTCAAACTACTGCACATTTGCACTCATCTTACACACTAGCAAAGTAATGCTCAAAATTCTCCAAGCCAGAAATTTCAACAATACGTCAACTGTGAACTTCCAGTTATATAAGGTGGATTTAGAAAAGGCAGAGGAACCAGAGATCAAATTGCCAACATCCGTTGGATCATCAAAAAAGCAAGAGAGTTCCAGAAAAACATCTGCTTCAAAGCCTTTGACTGTGTCCATTCAGTTTGGTTCTGTTGAGTAGCTCAGTCATGTCTGACTCTTTGCAACTCCATGAACCACAGCACGCCAGTCCTCCCTGTCCATCACCAACTCCCGGAGTCCACCCAAACCCATGTGTGTGTATCACAACAAACTGGAAAATTCTTCAAGAGATGGAAAAATCAGACCACCTTACCTGTCTCCTAAGAAATATTTATGCAGATCAAGAAGCAACATTTAGAACTGAACATGGAACAACGGACTGGTTCAAAGTCGGGAAAGGAGTATGTCAAGGCTGTATATTGTCACCCAGCTTATTTAATTTATATCCATAGTACATCATGTGAAATGTGGGGGTGGATGAATCACAAGCTGAAATCAAGATTGCCAGGAGAAATATCAATAACCTCATATATGCAGATGACACCATCCTTATGGCAGAAAGCGAAGAAGAACTAAGGAGCCTCTTGATGAAAGTAAAAGAGGTGAGTGAAAAAGTTGACTTAAAACTCAGCATTCAAAAATACAAAGATCATTAAATGAAGACCCATCACTTCAAGGCAAATAGATGGGCAAATAATGGAAATGGGGACAGACTTAATTATTTTGGGCTTCAACATCACTGCAAATGGTGACTTCAGCCATGTAATTAAAAGTTGCTTGCTCCTTGGAAGAAAAGGTATGACCAAACTAGACAGCATATTAAAAAGTAGAGACATTGCTTTGCCAACAAATGTCCATCTAGTCAAAGCTATGATTTTTCCAGTAATTATGTATGGAGATTTGGACCATAAAGAAAGATGAACAGTGAAGAATTGCTGCTTTTGAATTGTGGTGTTGGTTAAGACTCTTGAGAGATCCTTGGACTGCAAGAAGATCCAACCAGTCCATCCTAAAGGAAATCAGTCTTGAATATTCTTTGGAAGGATGATGGGGAAAGTGAAACTCCATTACTTTGACCACCGATGGGAAGAACTGACTCATTGGGAAAGACCCTGATGCTGAGAAAGTTTAAAGGCAGGAGGAAAAGGGGACAACAGAGGATGAGATGGTTGGATGGCATCACTGACTCAATGGACATGAGTTTGAGCTGTTTCTGGGTGTTGATGGTGGACAAGGAAGCCTAGTGTTCTTCAGTTCAAGGGCTTGCAAAGAGTCAGACATGAATGAGCAACTGAACTGAACTATGCCTTTAGGTTTTTCATTAGCATTTTCCAATGTATCTTTCAATAAGGCTATATTGGAAACTTGAACCCTTTGGAGTGGTCTGCATAACAATTAAAATAAGTATCCTATTCTGTTTATTAGGCCTGGGAATCCTTGCTTTTAAGTGCAATTTAATGGATGATCTTGTCTAACTAGTATCTAAGATTTTGCCATTTTTATAAGTATTTATAGCTTTTAGGACCACAGTTTTTAGACATAAAATAAATAGCATGTGTCAAAAGATGATGAACTTAATTCTTTAAAACTTCAGGTTTCTCAGGACCAAACTAATACCTAAGAGGATCTGCCACTTAGTTGACTTTGTTGTGGATTTGTGGTATTTAAGGCAATGGCAACCCACTCCAGTACTCTTGCCTGGAAAATCCCATGGACGGAGGAGCCTGGTAGGCTGCAGTCCATGGGGTCGCGAAGAGTCGGACAGGACTGAAGCGACTAAGCAGCAGCAGCAGCAGCAGAGTGTATCTCATTACATGAAAACTTTCTTGAGATTGTCAGGTGACCTAGTTTTAATTTAACCCATTTTATGAGCAACCTTATTATGGCCTTGGAGACTTAGAGTTAAGTCTAATATGTCGGTCATACTATTTTAAACATTATGTGACTGCAGCCATGAAATTAAAAGATGCTTACTCCTTGGAAGGAAAGTTATGACCAACCTAGATAGCATATTCAAAAGCAGAGACATTACTTTGCCAACAAAGGTTCATCTAGTCAAGGCTGTGGTTTTTCCTGTGGTCATGTATGCATGTGAGAGTTGGACTGTGAAGAAGGCTGAGTGCCGAAGAATTGATGCTTTTGAACTGTGATATGGGAGAAGACTCTTGAGAGTCCCTTGGACTGCAAGGAGATCCAACCAGTCCATTCTGAAGGAGATCAGCCCTGGGATTTCTTTGGAAGGAATGATGCTAAAGCTGAGACTCCAGTACTTTGGCCACCTCATGCGAAGAGTTGACTCGTTGGAAAAGACTCTGATGCTGGGAGGGATTGGGGGCAAGAGGAGAAGGGGACGACAGAGGATGAGATGGCTGGATGGCATCACTGACTCGATGGACATGAGTCTGAGTGAACTCCGGGAGTTGGTGGTGGACAGGGAGGCCTGACGTGCTGTGATTCATGGGGTCGCAAAGAGTCGGACACGACTGAGCGACTGATCTGATCTGATCCGATGTGATAATGTTATATAGCATGCTGCTGCTGCTAAGTTGCGTCAGTCGTGTCCGACTCTGTGCAACCCCACAGACAGCAGCCCAGTAGGCTTCCCCGTCCCTGGGATTCTCCAAGCAAGAACACTGGAGTGGGTTGCCATTTCCTTCTCCAATGCATGAAAGTGAAAAGTGAAAGTGAAGTCGCTCAGTCGTGTCTGACTCTAGCGACCCCATGGACTGTGGCCTACCAGGCTCCTCCGTCCATGGGATTTTCCAGGCAAAAGTACTGGAGTGGGGTGCCATTGCCTTCTCCGGTTATATAGCATATTATCATTATTTATATATTATATAGCACTATATATGTAATATATAACATTTTAAAATAAATTTTGCTTGAAATGAAGGTGTGGATGAAAGGGGAGTGAAGCTCAGTTATGAGAATGACTATAGCCACTGTTAATATAAAAAAATTGAGTGAACTCAGAGAAGTACCAGGTACATTGTCTGTGCTTCTTTTTGTTCCCCAGGCCACAATACTCAGCTTTGTATCTCATCTCATTTGTCATCAATTGTGATGTCAAAAATGAGTAAAGAAGACAATTTAGGTAGTATCAACAAACTTTATTTGGCACCTCAAGAAGTACACAGTTTCTGTTATCAAGGAACTAGAGAACTGAAAAATGGAGCAGAAAGAGAGACGCATGTACAGAATAAAGAGTAAAAAGAAAAAAAAAAAAGATAAAAGTATAGAATATCTGATTGGCTGAGGCTACAAAGTCAATCTTTTTTAGGGGAAAAAAGGTACAAGAAAAATGTTTAGACATATCTGACTCCACGTTTGGGGATTGGCAGACTGAATAGACTGTATTTCTGGTCCAGGGGAGCACTTACAGGGACAAAAATTATCTAAGTTAAGAGAAGTGTGTGACAGACAATGAGATGGTTGGATGGCATCACTGACTCAATGGACCTGAGTTTGGACAAACTCTGGAAGATATTGAAGGACAAGGAAGTCTGGCATGCCGCAGTTCATGGGGTCACAGAGAGTCAGACACATCTGAGTGAACAACAACAAAGAAAGCAATTTCATGAAATGTGCACACATATGTCTTCACACATTTTGCTTTTGAAAGAGAAGTAAAAGAGTAAGTGAAGAGTTCAATTTCGTTATAGGTAGTAAGAAATAATTCTTTTATATTACATGAACCAGGCAATATATCAGGAAAATATAAAAATCAATGATCTAATTTCTATGTATATAGTTAGTGAAATCAATTCAATATTGTTAGTTAAAATATGACAATATTTGAAAATATGCAACCTATATATTATATTGACAGGGATAATCAAAATCATAAGACAAGTAGATATAGAGCAAGACTTAAACAGAATTTAAAATAGCATAGGAGAGTATTTATGTAAGGGAGAGAAACAGGAAAATAGGGACTGCAAGAATTGACAAGATACTTGATTTTTTTCTTTCCTGGTAGCACAATATAAGACAGAAAGTTAAAACTGGATTTTTTTCCAGTCTCAGTTTTGGTTAATGCCTCAAAAGTCAAAAAAATTTAACAAATGCAAAATACAATCAGATCCTAAACTAAAGAAATTTCTGTGTACTAAAAGCATATTTAGTTGTGAAGTGGGTTCTGTGACTTCTGGTCTGCATAAGAATCAGAAGTTGAAAAATCCAGTTGGGAGAACGAATTTCAGATTCAGTACTTCAGGCTTCAGTACTCTTCTTGGAATGGAGAAAGGCGCTTCTTCTTTCCCAGGTGGCTCAATGGTAAGGAATCTGCCTGTATGGTTTGATCCCTGGGTTGGGAAGATTCCTTGGAGAAGGAAATGACACCCACTCCAGTATTCTTGCCTGGGAAATCCCATGGAAGAGGAACCTGGTGTGCTACAGTCCATGGGGTCACAAAAGAATCAGACAGGACTTTGTAACTAAGCAAAAACAAGCTTAAAAAAATATAGGAAAGTTTAAATTTTAAGATATCCACATAGTTTGCTATGTGTTTTCTGAAGTTCAAAGGAAACTGAGATACTATTTGACTCCTGTGAAGAGAAGTCTTACTACAAAAGTTGGAGATGGGACTGCCATTTTCTGGCAATGGAGAGAAGACCCTAAGGATGGTAAGTCTGTATTCTATAACAAGTATATTTCTCATAGACTACACAAAATTGAACAAGTATATCTTTCTAGGATTAGCCTAAAGGATATCTAAAGGACTTCTCAGTTTTAAAGATGGACAGATTTCTAGAGGTCTAAGGTCTAAGGGGATAGCAGAAAGTTGTCAGCCACAGGAAGCATTGTGCTATAATATCAGGTAATTTACCACTCAATCAAAATTGAAAAGCACAACTAATATACTTGCCATGAAGAGGGTACCAGCACCAAAACACATATCCATCAGTCAGATAATAACTGTCCAGCATATATTGTTCCTCGTTCTCCCAAACTCCATCTGTTTTCAATCCAGAGGAGTCCAAAATAACAGATGCAGATTTGGCTAGGAGAAGATGAGAAGAAGGGAAAAGAGATAACCTTTTCCAAATGTAAGCTTTATGACTAAAAGCAGAACTGAATTGGAATTGGGAAGAAACTTTGAATTTTAAAATAAAGTTTTAACACTAAAAATGAATTATTTAATTACCAAAGTAAAATTCTGCTTGTAATTGACATGGGCTAAAAAAGCAATGAGACCTGATAAAGATTTCATTGAAAATCCCAAAAGGGAAAAAAAAAAATCTAGAACATAGTCTTTATGTATGTACATATAAGAGTTAGGTAAAGACAAGTAGGAACATTTTAAGAGAATTTATTGTCTGTGTGAAATCACTTAGAGAGAAGAACCAGAAGCTTCAGGAAAATTTTTATGGATGAAGCAAGTGCAGAAATGGTGAAAAAAAGTGACAAAAGATGATGGAGATTAAAAAGTAAGAAAGAGTCAAATCATTAAAGATTCGTAGGTCAAGATAAAGATTCTGAAATTTATGCTAAGTGCAAAAGATGACAGCCATTGAAGAGTTTTAAACTGCTGAGTGAAATGATCAATCAGTGTCACATTTACTCATTTTAATTCAGTAATATCTCTCAGAGTGGTTCTATAGTCTCCCTTCCTGTGGCCACTACTCCCACAGTTCTAATAAATTCACTAATCCCAGAACCTATTACTTCTCACCTGAACTATTATAGGAGACTTTTAAAAGACCTCTCAAATTTATATTCTTGTTAAAGTACAACTTTGATCATCTCTATTTCCTATTCAGTAAGTCTTCATTAGCTAAAGGATGTGTTACCCTATTCTTTGACTTGACATTCAAACCTCTCTGTTTTGGGTTCCTGTCTAGTTTTACATTACAACTTAGCTACCAACTTGAACTCTTCCACATTTGCTATATTCTTGCAATTATTCCTTCCCATCATTTTCCTCAAGCAGTTTCCTGTGCTCTTACACTATTCTTCTCTGTGGGGTCAAATTCTCTCTTTGCACAAAAATGTAATCCTAATACTGCTTCTGGTGTCCACAAAATCTTTGACCAACTCAAGCCAGATTCTGTGTCCTTCCCCCTCTTTGTGTTATAATTTAATTAATTAATCAGGAAAACATGTATACAGAGTTGTCAAATGGAACGCCTTCTGCTAGGCATCTCTCTCATTTCTAAAGTAGGATACATAAGATAAGTTTTGGCACATATGACACTAAAAAACATAATGCTTTATCCAAATGAAAGATGTATCATGCAATGGTATAACTTGATAATCCCTACAGTAGAATTTTATACTATCTGTGTGACCTCACAAGGCAAACTCTAAGTATCTCCAGGAGGGATCGGAGATGGCTTTATGAAGGAGGTATGCCTAGGCTTTGATGAATATAAGAGTTTTTAGACCAAATGGGTCAAAGGCATTTCAGGCAGAAAGAATGTCTGTTTATGCATTAGCACCTGTGGGATACATATACCTGACAGTGGAAACTGAAGTCTACCTCCTTACATTTTCAGTTTCCAAGTTTCATATCCTACACAGAATAAGCAAGAATATCTTTTCTGTCCAACCCCTTCAACTACAGATAGTGAAAACTGGGCAGCTCACAGAGCCTTCCCTGACATAACCTATCATATATCCTTAGGCAACTGTCACCATTGTGGTTCCAAACAAGGTTCATCATTGTTCTCATAAAACCCTCAGCACACACTTTCCCAAAACAGAGAAGATATTGAGGGGAACACTTCCTCCACCCCTGGTATTTTCCTCCTTGGGCAGAGTCACACATTAACATTGTAGTCTGACCCTTGTCTGTCAGCTCCTTGACTCATTGCATGTGAAAGTGTTAGTCACTCTGTCATGTCTGACTCTTTGTGACCCCATGAAGTACAGCCTTCCAGGCTCCTCTATCATGGAATTCTCCTAGCAAAAATACTAGAGGGGGTAGCCATTTCCTTCTTCCTGACCCAAGGATCAAACCTGGGTCTCCTGCATAGTAGGCAGATTCTTAACCATCTGAGCCATGAGGGAAGCCCAAACAGTGGTTAGATGCCACAAAGTAGTTGGCATTGTCTTAACTGTATGCATGTTGTTAGGCCTGAGAGCCTTGTCGATCCTTGTCAAGGGGAGTGCTATCCTTCTCTCCTTTCATATAACACTCATGGCATAGCAGGAGTGAATTTACTATAGCTGAGTCTGGGAAAAGAAGCCAGGCAGTATGACTCTGTCCTTTCAAATCTTCTTTTTCTTGGGAACTTATCTGAGCATGCCAAAATTCATTCTTCTCTGTTCCTTTACATCAAGGGAAGACAAGGCAGACCCAGAAAGCTGACTATGAGTGGGTGAAAAAGTTGATTTAATTCAGGAATTCCAAATCAGTAAGTCTGTTTCTTTCTTTCTCATTTTCTTCTTTCCTTCCATCCTTCCATGCTTCTTCCCTTCCTTTTCTGCCTGTCTGTTTTTATCACTCACATAAGTAAAATTCTCCCAAAGCACCCCCCTCAAGTGTCTTGTTTTTAATGTGCCTTAGACCCTCACTGATACCCACAGTGATTGTTTTCATTGAAATAAATAATTATTTCCTGTGTGCCAATTTGGTGAGATAATATCTCCCAGTTTTAGAAAAAAGTTCCAGTTTTTTCCCAAACGGCCTGTATATGATCCTAGAATGCCTATGGATAATCCATTATGGGTTATGACAATAATGACATAGTAAATATCTATTTCAAGTGAATGTCTCCTGGCTGTTAGGCTATATTGATCACAAGTTTGTGAAATCAATATTTCTATAGATATTGTTTTATTATGTATAAACAAAAGATGCTAGGGAAAAAAATCTTCTTTAATCCTGCTTTACTGATTTTAGTTTCTATGTTTAATATTAATTAGTACCAATGTCTAACTAAGCATAATTTAATGATGTGCAATTTCACCAAAGTTGTATTTAATACAAAGATTCAAAATAAGAATATAATTTAATGTTATCACAATACCTGTGCTGCTGTTGTTGAGTCGCTAAGTCTTGTCTGACTCTTTGCAGACTTCATGGACTTCTCTGTCCATGGGATTTCCCAGGCAAGAATACTGGAGTGGTTTGCCATTTCATTCTCCAGGGAATCTTTCTGATCCAGGGATTGAATCTATATCTTTGCTTGGCAGGCAGATTCTTTACCATTGACCCACTGGGAAGCCTGTCCCAATATATTTTTAGATGAAATGTAATGATTTTTAAAATTTTTAAATTATTACAAAACATTGATATTAAATTCCACTGAATTATTCATTCAGTGACATAGGGATTAAGCGAAATGTCCCTACTTCAGACATATAAATAGTGTGAGGATTTTTTATATTTTTGAAGGAAGGTATCTGATGAAAATGTGTTTATTAGTTGAGATGAACATTAAGTGTTTCTATCAAAAACAAGATTCCAACTTGTGTAATTCTGAGACAGAAATTCTAGAACTGTACCCTATAATGTCTTCAACAAAATCCGTTCTGCTTAAAGTCATTTTTAAGTTAAATTTAAAAAATAAATGCCTAAAACATCTTAAAAATTCAAACTATGCACAGTATGATAAATGTTTCTAAAGACTTATAAACAATCCAACTTGGTGTAACAAAAAAAAAATTAATCACTTTAGTTTTATCTTTTTATAAATTTTCTACATATGTACAATCACATATAGATAATACATATGTATATGATACAATTCACTTAAGGATATTTCTATGTTAGCATTAAATATATATTTTTGCTATGCATATTTTATAGGCCTTTTTGAAACTATTTTCTCTATTCATAGAATTAAATATTACACAGGCACTCTGTCTATGTGTATGTGTGTATGCTCAGTTGTATCTGACACTTTGTGACCCTATGGTCACACCAGCTTCCTCTGTCCATGGAATTTTCCAGGCAAGAATACTGGAGTAGGTTATCATTTCCTATTTCAGGGAATCTTCCTGACCCAAAGATGGAACCTACTTCTCTTACATTGGCAGGCAGATTTTTTTTTTACCACTGTGCCACCTGGGAAGCCCACATAGGCAATTTAGAAAATCATATATTTTATTTCACATTTTTAATAATAAAATTATGTACAAATTCTTACTGGAGATTCAAGCTACTTATCTAGACAATTCTCCTAAAATGTAAATTTAAGTTTCAAAATCTTGACTATAAAATTTCAAATTATAAAACAAAAAATAATTTTAAAAGAGAGAAAATAATTAATAATTAATTTCACTGAAATTTAATATATTGCTATATTGAAAATCAAGATCAGTGATATCTCTGTGTTTGAAATATAAGGAAGAATGAATAAGAGATTCTGTTTTATTCAGATGTGTGGACACTGTCTACACAACAACTTCTTTCCTCCTAACTGGAAATTCATTCAGCCCAGTTTTTGTCACTCATGAGATGTAAAGCAGGAATGGCAAGAAGACAACATTGGAGGAAGTGTCATATGTTCTGTCTATATCATGAACATGGTTAAGCCAACATAATTGCATCAAATTATATTTTCCAACAGATTCAAAATTCGTCACACTTTATCCAGATTTAGAACTAAGGAAAAATAAAAAACTTTAAAAATCCAATTAGTCATTTCAAATTATGCTTCTTTTCTCTAAGATTCTGATATTTCTTCTTAATTTCTTGTCACTTGGAGTTTAATTAGTAAACTAATATTGGTTTTAAAACATTGAATAATTTTTTTTTTTCTAGACCTAAAATATATTTTGGAAACCGGGTGTCAGTATAGCCTCCACATTATTTTCATCTGTTCATTTTCACTCTTTTGGACTCCTTTTGTAGGTAGATACCAGTTCAATTCCATTTGGTAAATCATTGGAAAGACTACGTTTTAGATGTACTAAGTATGTCTTACTAATGTAAAGATAAATCATGTCTATCATTTTTTTAAAACAAGGTGTGGTAGTTTGACATGGAAAGAATTAGATCAGACAAAAAATAAGGTTTGCTTATTGTTTAATTTTGTTTTGTTTTGTTTTACAAATGTACATAAGGAAAACAAAACACAATATTATGTAGTCAACAGTAGACTTGCACATTGATTTTGTGGAGTTTAAGTCTCCATCGATTTTCAGAAAAATAAAAGGAAATTTGTACTTTATTCTAAGTTTGCAAGACAATCCTTTTTGAATACAGTTACTCTAAATTACATGATAAAATGGTTATCCTAGACTACAAAATTAAAAACTAAGTATATTTTCTTCAAGATAATAACAATAGTTTTAATTCAGGAGAAATAGAAATATGTTTGAGATATACTTTGCAAAGACTAACTACCACCTTCAGAGGGTTGTGTTGTTCTTGGGTTACTTGTAACGCACTGTTTTCTTTGTAGACCGGAGAGAGTACTAATACAGTTTCTAACTAGTAGACATATTTCCCCCCAAATTTTTTTGTGTCTACTAAAAGAATTTCACTGAATATGAAGGATATAATTACATATATATATATATATTTATATCTATCTATCTATAACATTTTACATTTTTAAAACTCATAGTTATATTGGAACCTTTTTAAAGCAAACCTAAAAAAAATAACAATGTCAAATGTCCAAAAGTCAATAGTTACTGAAGATTTGGTTCCAAAAACACAGTAATAAAAGGTTTCAGAGACTATATAGTTCAGAAAACTTATACTTGGCTGTTATTTTTTAAGGCCAGACATTCTTCAGCACTAGTGTTTATTTTGTAACTCATTATTTATATTTGAAAATGTGAAACAGAAGAACTTTTTTATTACATAATTGCAAGTAGGATGGATGGAGCAAGAACATTCATCTATTTGCATAAACTGTAAAATACTAAACAAAGAGTACTTCCTCTCAGCCAGGCAACCAACCCTTTCATTTCCACATCAACCTTTTACATGAAGGTATTATTAGTTATCATCATCATCATCATTATCATCTGTACTTTATGAATGAGAAAACAGATGGACAGTTTGCTGGGTAATTTTTTGAAGGTCACTCAGTACATCCCAGGACTGAGATATGAATCCAGGCTGTCTGATTCTATTGTCTATGGCCTTGATCATCATGTTACATTGCCTGTGAAGCTTCACTGAAAAAGACTGAGCAATCTGACAAATAATCAAGTTTTAATTGAAATATTTTTAATGGAAATAATCCATTCTAATCAAATACTGAAAATACGACTGTTTGACATTTAATATTTAAATATGTTATAAATCAAGTATCATAGGCAGACCAAAATTATTTTAAGGTCTTTCATCATTTCTGAGGACAGCTTCCTGTCAATTTCTTTAACTTGGAAATCTTTATTTTCAAATCTATGTAAAATGCTTCATGTGTTATTTATATCATATATTTTAAGTAAAATATTCAGAAATAAGAATGTGACTGTAAACAAGGAGCTAAGAAAAAAAACCTTATATGATGTATGAACATATATTTGGATATTTCCATATTTCCAAAATTTGGCTATCTTGAAACATATCAAGTTATAATATCTGTCTAATCTTTGTTAAAGATGTTTAGGTCACATAAATTATACTGCCATCGTCTGTAAATGTAGCATTAAACATCTATGCATTTACATAGAATATCTAACTGTAAACAACAGCCTCCCAAACAGCCCTGGACACTCCTGAAAGTCCCATGACCCAGGATCCTCCCATTCAGGCAAACCAAAATAGTTAATTATCCTTTTTTATTTGATAAAACTAGAAAGTAGAAGCAAGGAAAAAAGAATGTAGAACTCCAGTAACTTTCCCATTTCAATTATCCTTTAATCAACCTCCAATGCAGGAGATGTAGTTTCAGTCTCTGTGTTGGGAAGATCCCCTGGAGGAGGAAATGGTAATGCACTCCACTAGTTTTGGATGAAAAATCCTATGGACAGAGCAGTCTGACTGGCTACAGTCCAAAGGGCTGCAAAGAGTCTGACACAACTGGGCAACTGATCACATGCACTATATCACCACTTACTTTGACTTTAATATGTGGAAAGATTTTAATTGTACACTGGTTTATTCAATAATTGGTTGCATTCAATAATTGCTAATTATGAGAACATTGCATATCAAATTCTACATCATGTTTTTGGCTATGAAAATAAATGGATATATTGAATCCTCTATTTTTCAGTTCTCAGCCTTCTTTATGGCCCGACTCTCACATCCATACACCACTACTGGAAAAGCCATAGCTCTGACTATAGGAACCTTCATCAGCAAAGTAACGTCTCTGATTTTTAATGCTCTGTATAGGTTTGTCAGTGATTACATCTCACATGGGCTCCTGTTTCTAGCTGACGTCACTACTAGAACATCCATGTTTGTCTTAATCAGAACAAAATATAGTCAAGTACTGTTGTGGTTCTGACTTTTTAAATAGTTCTACTCCAAAATCACTGCAGATGGTGATTGCAGCCATGAAATTGAAAGAGGCTTACTCCTTGGAAGTAATGTTATGACCAACCTAGACAGCATATTAAAAATAGAGACATTACTTTGCCAACAAAGGTCTGTCTAGTCAAGGCTATGGTTTTTCCAGTGGTCATGTATGGATGTGAGAGTTGGACTACAAAGAAAGCTGAGCACAGAAGAATTGATATTTTTGAACTGTGGTGTTGGAGAAGACTCTTGAGAGTCCCTTGGACTGCAAGGAGATCCAACCAGTCCATCCTAAGGGAAATCAGTCCCGGGTGTTCATTGGTAGGGCTGATTTTGAAGCTGAAACTCTAATACTTTGGCTACCTGAGGCAAAGAACTGACTCATTTGAAAAGACCCTGATGCTGGGAAAGATTGAGGGCAGGAGGAGAAGAGGATGACAGAGGATGAGATGGCTGGATGGCATCACTGACTCAATGGACATGGGTTTGGGTAGACTCCAGGAGTTGGTGATGGACAGGGAGGCCTCGGGTGCTGCAGTTCATGGGGTTGTAAAGAGTCGGACACGACTGAGAGACTGAACTGAACTGAACTATACAAACTTATCTTTGTACATTGTTGTAACATAAATGATTCTATTTTGTTAACGTTAATTGAATAATATGATTTGTTGTAATTAAGTATGGTTTAAAGCATATTGAAAAACAGAGACATTACTTTGCCAACACAGGTCTTTCTAGTCAAGGCTATGGTTTTTCCAGTGGTCATGTATGGATGTAAGAGTTGGCCTGTGAAGAAAGCTGAGCACCGAAGAATTGATGCTTTTGAACTGTGGTTTTGGAAAAGACTCTTGAGAATCCCCTGGACTGCAAGGAGATCCATCCAGTCCATTCTAAAGGAGATCAGCCCTGGTATTTCTTTGGAAGGAATGATGCTAAAGCTGAGACTCCAGTACTTTGGGCACCTCATGCGAAGTGTTGACCCATTGGAAAAGACTCTGATGCTGGGAGGGATTGGGGGCAGGAGGAGAAGGGGACGACAGAGGATGAGATGGCTGGATGGCATCACCGACTCGATGGACGTGAGTTTGAGTGAACTCCGGGAGTTGGTGATGGACAGGGAGGCCTGGCGTGTTGCGATTCATGGGGTCGCAAAGAGTCGGACACAACTGAGAGACTGAACTGAACTGAACTGAATCACTGATTAGAATTAAGACTGCAAGCAGAAGAAACAGTCAAGATAAATTTGGTTTGAAAAAAAATAAAACTTTCTCTGTTCCTTACAATAGGAGTCTACAGATAGAAGGTCTGGGGTTGTAAGTTAATTCTCTTGCTGTGGTCTTATTGATTTTCTTAATATGAAGTTGTTAGGGAAAAGGGACTTCCCAGGAAGTGCAGTAGTAAAAAATCTGCCTGCTAATGCAGAAAACACAAGAGACACAGGTTTGATACCTGCGTTGTGAAGATCCTCTGGAGTAGGAAATGACAACTCAATTCAGTATTACTGCCTGGAAAATTCTATGTACAGAGGCGCATGGCAGGACACGACTGAGAGACTGAACTGAACTGAACTATACAAACTTATCTTTGTACATTGTTGTAACATAAATGATTCTATTTTGTTAACGTTAATTGAATAATATGATTTGTTGTAATTAAGTGTGGTTTAAAGCATATTGAAAAGCTGGGGGTTGGTCCAGGGGGTTGCAAAATGTCATATACAACTGAATAAGCACACACACACACACACACACTTGCACAGGGAAAAGAAAGAACTAGAATGATATGGTTTATCCTAGGCAAATGAATTGTGTGAACTCTCTTAAGTGAAAGAGTAAAGAAATAAGAGGTTGCAATTTGTATATAATGTGGTGAAGCTATAGATATAAAATTTAAAATTTGTTGATATATGGCAAAATCAATACAATATTGTACAGTTAAAAAATAAAATAAAATAAATTAAAAAAGAAAAAAAATTGTATCTGGAGTTTGGAAGACAGTTTTTAAACGTAATGCTGTATTTGTGAGTCATCAATTTACCCTTTGTAGTTTTGCTTGCTTTGTTTTGCTATTGAGACGATTAATTCAGTTTTGTCTCACATTATATATAGTATCTGGAGAAGGCAATGGCACCCCACTCTAGTACTCTTGCCTGGAAAATCCTATGGGCAGAGGTGCCTGGAAGGCTGGAGTTCATGGGGTCTCGAAGAGTCGGACACGGATGATCGACTTCAGTTTCACTTTTCACTTTCATGCATTGGAAAAGGAAATGGCAACCCACTCCAGTGTTCTTGCCTGGAGAATCCCAGGGATGGGGGAGCCTGGTGGGCTGTTGTCTATGGGGTCGCACAGAGTCAGACACAACTGAAGCAACTTAGCAGCAGCAGCAGCATATATAGTATCTACTGAGTAAGTATAAATTTATTATAAAAAATAAGTAGCAGAAAAATCTTAACAGTAGGACACCCATGAAAGTAACAAAGATGATTTTGTCCTGAATTACCTACCATGTAATTTTTATATAGTGTATATCAAAATTATGTTATGAAGACTAGGATATATAAGGGGAGAAATAAGCAATGTTGCAATTAAAATATTGGTAAATTAGAGGTGTCCCCAGAACTTCTCAGTAGAAAAAGGAAGCATAAATCCATAGGGAAGAAGATGATAATAGGAATGGAACTGTAGATGTAATCAGTTCATTTGGCAGATTAAGCTATAAAATAGTTTCATGAAAAAGGGGGATGTAGAGTAAGAAGCTAAAATCACAAGGAAAGAGCCATTTAAGTAAAAGGCACAATAATCAATGAGAAGAACATTAACCATGTTTTCGGTCAGATAGGGAGAAAAATCTGGTGTCATAGAAACCAAAATTGGAGTTTATAAAAGAATTTGGGAAATAGTGTTGACAAATCTGAACCAAAGACCTGATGGATTATGGAAAAGGAGGGGCCAACTTCTTCCCTCTGGACTTTTGCAACCTGCGCAGAAGCACTGATTTACGGTGAATTTCCAAAGTATTTGAACTAGAATAAAGGAGAGATCTGACAAAGGAAAGGAGAATGAGAATGAGTGGATTGTGTGAATCTGTAGCCTCTGCTTGGTTCCCTCGTCTATATTCCTTTCTATAAAGACCAAAATACATGTCCCTCATTCTGTACCTGCCTGTGAGCACCCAAGCCTACAAAGATCACCTTCTCCAAGGGACTGAGACATCAGTGTTCTATTCTTTGACCAGTCATCTATCACCCCTGAACACAAATGTGATTTTTTAATGTGTTACCCAGTTTTCTTCTACATAGGGAAAATATTAGGATTGCTCTTCTTGTATGCAAGATGAGAACAATAACATTTTCTTAACTAGAGCTTGTCCAATAATTTCATGTAGAAAAAAAAAAATTGGAAAGTAGTAAAGGGGTTAGCAGTTAACTGGTTTCATAAATTTTAGGACATGGTTTGGAAAGAAACTACATTTCAATGTTTTGGGGAATAAAATTTTGTTTCTGAAGTTACCCAAAGCATGAGGAATTTGAAAGACATTAGGTACCAAGAGAAGGAGAAACTAGTGTATTCACATAAACAATGAGTAAAACTGAGGAATATTATTTATTATTGAGGATAATGTATTAAAGATGATAAACAGAGGGAAAGAAAACCCTGGAGTGGGAGAGACTGAAACAAGAGAAGGGATATTTCTAGAGGCAAATCTGCATTATCTGTGAAGTAAAATGTGGAGTTGCTTAATATAGTAAGGAAGACAAAGTGTGTGACTATAAAGAAGTAAAGAAATACGTACCATGAAGAACCCTTTGAATCTTTAATGTCTCATTTGACCTCTAACTCTATCACCTACGTTTTACAGAACTCACATAGTTAGGTAAAATAGATAGCTGACAGCCAAAAGTTATTCATTTGTTTCTCCACTCCAATATATAAGCTTTTGTTAGTAAACTCATACCCTAAATGATCATAATTCTTCTGTTTAGTTCATTCTCTTTTTAAATGTCAGACAGAAGAAAAATGTTGCTGTTATTGAAGAAATCAGCCAGATTTATCTTGAGTCCAATAAGTAAAATGTGATCTCACCTCATATCCTAATTTGTTTTATTTTTTTTTAATATATGATTAGCTTTCAACTTTATTCTTTGTTTCTCTTTAACAAAAATCTCTTAGTCCTGAGGTAACAAAGACCATAAACTGGGTGACTTAAAACAAGGTGAATTTATGGTCTTTAAGTTGTGGAAATTAGTTGCCCAGAATCAAAGTGTTAGCATGGCCATGCATCTTTCTAAAGCTCTAGATGAGGAAACTTCTTTGTCTTTTCCAGCTTCTGATAGTTCAGGTATCCCTTAGTTTATGACAGCATCACTTCAATCTCTGCCTCATCTTCATAGGGCCGTCTTTGCTCCCTGATGTTTGTCTAACTTTCCATGGTTTTCTCCTTCTTGTGTCTCTGTTTTCTCATCTTTTAAGCTGCCAGTTGTATCAGACTAGGACCTACCCTAATTCCATAAGATATCATCTTAACTTCATTATCTGCAAAGACCATATTTCAAAGTTATATCACATTCCCAGGTACTGGGGGTTAGGACTCAAGTTTCTTTGGAGAGACACAATTTATACTATAATAACTGCAATTAAAAAGCCAAGACTTAATATTTTGCAACTTATATTCCTCCCTTCCATTTATAAAACATCTGGAAACTACATATCCGAGTCTTTTTGTATGAGCCTCAGCTAGGGGATTGAGTGAGCCTCAGCTAGGTCAGTGGACTGATAGCCAAAGAGCTACATACAAATCCCATCTCTGTCTATGGAGATTTTAGAGGCAACATTTGAATATGTGGCTTCCATATAGGGACTTCACTTGGGTCACTGAGTCACATTCAGGGGAGAGCTTCTACAAATCTCAACACAGGAATTTGCACACATGAAAAATAAATTTTCCTTGTTAAGTCAATGAGTTGCAGAGAGACTACCTTAACAGACATGCACATGTATGTTAAGAAAAGGTTCTACTCTCAATGTTATTATTGGATCCTCTAATATTATGTCTAGCAATAAAGGACAAAATATATATAATATGTATAAAAACCTCTTAATCCACAATGCCGTGTTGTTGTTATCTTCATATAGCTCATCTTCTCTCAAGACAGAATATACTATCAGTTTCATTGGACAGTATTTTTAAGGTGAAAAGACTTGCAATTAATGATTAAGTCCCAACTGTTTTCAATGCACAATAAAAATGATATCACTTTTATGGCATCACTGAGTCAATGGACATGAGTTTGAGCAAACTCAGGGAGATAATGAAAGACAGGGAAGTCCAGCATGCTGCAGTCCATGGGGTCGCAAAGAGTTGGACAAGACCGAGTGACTGAACAACACTGACAATAAAAGTAACCAAGTTTACAGATTTCCTAAGATGACTGATATTCAAATATAAAGCTAATAAAAAAAGCAAAATAATTCCAAGACATTGTCTGGCAAAGGTTAATTATCACTCTACAGGTTATTTGATGGGAAATCCTACATACATATGTGTTGTAGAAACATGTTTAGACCAGCAAATTTATATTAATGTGTTCATTCAATTATGCATTCACACAATGCTTTGGTGCCTATGTTTAATACTCTCTGCTTGGATTTAGGTATAGCATAGCGAAGCAAATAGGCAGGTTTCAGCTTGCACTGAGTTTACAGAACATGGGAGGAAATAATAAATGATGATACAGGTGTATAATTACATACTGCCAGAGTGTTATGAATGAGATGCAGAGGCAGATATAAAAACACAGAGCAAGAAATGTGATCTATCCTGTATTGAGCTGAGAATGTTCCCATAAGAAAGTGACATCTTTCACTGAGTGTTTAATGTTCAGTAAGAATTAACTAAAACAGAAGGTGACTGATGGAAAGTGGTTTATGCAGAGGCAACAAGAGGTCCAAAGGTCCTGGAAAAAAATGGATTAATTCTAGGAGTATAGAGAGCTCGTGAAAAATGTGTGAAATGAGAAGAAAAGTAGGGGACAGAAGTGGCAGGAAGCTGCAGTCTATCTCTTAGGGATTTTTTTTCCATACTACAAAAAAAAAAAATATGGTCATATTTGAAATGAAAACATAACTCTGCCTGCAATTTGTAGAGAGAAAAATTGATCTGGGAAAATAATTTTGGAGACAGCTGTAGTATTTCAGTTTTCAATCTTAGACTAGCGGTTTGGGAAAATGAGAGAAGTAAATAATTTAAGAAATATTTAGGATGTGCTGCATGCAAACCATAGAATATAGGCATGTAAAAACATTCTACTATTTCCTCTACTACATATTGCCTTTCCTTAAAACACCATTCCTCCTTATGGCATATCTGTGCCTATGCCTTTCTGGGGAAAGTAAATGATATGGATTAGGGATAAGAGAAAACTTGTCAATGAATATCCATTACAACTTAGTTTCACCTCCTAATTATTTGGAGGGAAATTCAATCAATTCACATTCAACTCTGCTATTTCCCCTCTGTTAGTATGTATTCTCTTCGCTTCTTCTCTCCATTGTTGAAATGTGAAGGCTAGATCCACTCTGTCTGGCAAGGGAAGAACCATTTGTGTGCTTTGTTGTTTTCCCTATGTATTCAACAAGTTGTCCTTCACTCTGCCTGGTCACTGAAATACCAAGAGTGTACTCTGAGGTGAAGCTTGTTTTAGTCTTGTAGAAATAGAACACTTGATGTCAAATCTATCTAACCATTTTTTTTTTAATTGGAGGATACTTGTTTTACAATATTTACTGGTTTCTGTTGTACAACCACATTAATCAGCAATAAGGATACATATTCCCTGGTATCTCAGGCTGTAAAGAATCTGCCTGCAGTATAGAAGACTTGAGTTCAATCCCTGGGTTGGGAAGATTCCCCTGGAGAAGGGAATGGTAATCCACTCCAGTATTCTTGCCTGGAGAATTCCATAGACATAGGAGCCTGGTGGGCTACAGTCCATGGAGTCACAAAGAGTTGGACTTGATTGAGTGACTAACACTCACATACATATGTCACCTCCCTTTTGAGCTTCCCTCCCACCCCCATCCCACCCCTTGAGTTTGTCACAGAGCATCAGGCTGAACACCCTGTATTATACAGCAATGTCCCACTATCTATTTTATACATGGTAATGATACATATTTTAATGACATTCTTTGAATAGCAAATAGGAAGCCAAAAATTTGCTTCTCCACATCTTTTACCCATCTCTCCCCCAACTCATACCCATCCTCAGTATCTCCATACTGTTTCCTCTTTTTTGTCAGGAGGGACTTCCCTTGCATCATACCATGCATTTCTCTATCATATATATATATCAATCCTGCAAAAGACTCTGTCAGAATAAAGTTTATACTTTGTTCCTCCAAAAGTACTTTATTCTCCCCAAGCTTTGTTCTTTGTATGTAAACAAAACAATAAAACAAACAACAACAACAAAATAACTTTTGGCATTTGGGGGTTTTTGCTTATTTCTATAAAACCCGAATTTCAACATTAATATTTCCATGTACACACAAACTAAATTCTAATTTGAAGGTCAAAGTTGTGCAAAGACCTGTTTGTTCTTGACTGTTCTCCCCATACCATAGTAATGATTCCAAGCTGGGAAAAGTGAGAGTCTAAACCATATTTAGAATTACATGTAATAAAAAAAAGAAAAACATTTTTAGTGGACATTCACATCTGTTAATATCTTTTTCCCTTTAAGAATGGCTTTTTTCTTCACAAAATGATATCTGGGTACTTAGTGAAGTTTGGATACCTTTAAGCAAATTGAGAAGAAATCTGTGGTCCATACACAGAACTTAAGTGCTAACTTATAAATGTACTTTTCCAGCACATTCTAAATTTGATCACTGTTCATGAATCAAAGATATGTGATTAATCCACTGTATCTTTCTTTTTTGTGTGACTTCCCTGGTGGCTCAGGTGGTAAAGCATCTGCTTACAATGCAGGAGACCTGGGTTTGATCCCTGTGTCGAGAAGATCACCTGGAGAAGGAAATGGTAACTCACTCCAGTATTCTTGCCTAGAAAATCCCTTGGACAGAGGAGCCTCTTAGGCTGTAATCCATGGGGTGGCAAAGAGTTGGACATGACTGAGCAGGCAGGCATTAATGATATTGTACCTTGCCATTATATTTGAGTTCAATATCTTAATGTTATTTGTTCCCTGATTGATTCTGATTTACTCTACTCTCAGTACTTCAACCATTTATACACACATCTGTCTAGGAATTTTAGCATTGATCGGGAGGTTGCAAAGCTGCCATGATTAAAGTGGAGAGACAGTTCTGGGAAGACATAAACAGACAGATAGAAAATATTTTGCCAGTCTGACTATATGGCTAAAGATGATTCTAATAATAAGAACACTCTAAATGTACTTTAAAAATCAAATACCTGTATGTGCTATTAACTTGTGAAATAGTAATATGATTATAGGTTTTCTCAGATAAAGGAATTTGAAAAAGTTAAATCCTATCAATTAAAATTATATTCTATTAATTTATGTTAGACACATTTAGTAAAGGAAAAAATTGTCCTGCATACAGGAAATAGTGTCAGAAAAAAACATACTTTTGTACCTAAGAAAGAAATGCTGGCAAGCTTCCCGGTTTAGTGTGCATTAAATACACACACACAAACACAGGCACATACACATTCATACACACAGCTGCTAAGTCGCTTTAGTCGTGTCCAACTCTGTGCAACCCCATAGATGGCAGCCTACCAGGCTCCCCTGTCCCTGGGATTCTCTGGGCAATAACACTGGAGTGGGTTGCCATTTCCTTCTCCAATGTATGAAAGTGAAAGTGAAGTTGCGCAGTCGTGTCCCACTCTTAGCTGCCTCATGGACTGCAGCCTACCAGGCTCCTCCATCCATGGGATTTTCCAGGCAAGAGTACACACAGAGTAAGTCACAAATATTAATTTTATTTTTTAATAGAACAATTTGTAATTCAAGTGTGACAAATATTTCAATGTACTAACAACATACGTATCCCTCAAGCAAACCTTTATTTTGGAAAGCTCTAATACATCTTAAATAAATAATACATGGTAATTATGTTGGCATTTCCAATGCATTTGGCTTTCTAAAACATAATGTCTTGATTCCGGGAAAAGAATAATCTAAATATGTCTAAGGAATTTTTTGGGGTGCAAATCTGCCATTTAGAGCAGTATTTCAAACATAAATGCCCTTTGTTTTTGTTCAGTATTTAAATCATGTTCAACTCTTTTGCAAACCCATGGACTATAACCTGCTAGGTTTCTCTGACCATGAAATTTCCCAAATAAGAATACTGGAGTGTGTTGCCATTTCCTTCTTCAAAGTGTCTTCCAGACCCAGGGATCAAACGTGTCTCCTGCATAGGCAGGCAGATTCTTTACCAGTGAGGCACCTGGGAAGCCCTCGTAAATGTCCTATATACATGGAAAAAGAATATGTACATATGTATGTCTGTATATATACGTGTGTCCATATGTATATGAACTGTATGTCTGTATATATATACATACAGACTTACAGGGCATTGGGAAAGAAAATCTTTATAGTACAGTGAAGAAACAATACTCACAACAGTGAACTTTTACATCATGGAAAACAACATGCCAATGGTTAACACATTGTACTGTATAAATGTTAGCCATTTGAGTTATGAATTACTACTGAATCAATAGTACTGAACCTTTGAAATTTATTACTAAGCTTCTTGCTTTTTTGTGTTCAAGTCAATACAGATTCGATGGGCCCATAAATCTTATTGTTACTTCTAAAGTGAGTTGTTTCTCCTCCCTACCATCACCAGCTACCCTATCCCCCCAGAGTAAAGACAGCGTAAAGCTTAAGTCATATTGTTCCTTCAATAGCTGAGTGAAGGAAGTAAATGAATTACACAGTAAAAGACAGTTATGGAGCACTAAGGTTCAGAGAGAACAGTAGGTGTGAGTATCATGTAGCTTCCCAACTGCTAAAAAGGATCTTGATAAAGTGGATCCCAGCTGTGTTACTCCAGATGCCTGCTTTCTCTTAATGACCGTTAGAATAGGCAACAAAGCAATTAATGGTCTATCTGTTAAAAAAAAAAAAACAAAAAACTGTCAGATAACTTTTAAGTAAAAATAGGATAAAAGGAAATTTCTCAATGTAAACCTCGTGTAAACATTTTAATATGAACTTGCCCCTAGGATAATTTATTTGTAATTAATAAATTCTGCTGCTGCTGCTAAGTCTCTTCAGTCGTGTCCGACTCTGTGCGACCCCATAGACGGCAGCCCACCAGGCTCCCCCGTCCCTGGGATTCTCCAGGCAAGAACACTGGAGTGGGTTGCCATGTCCTTCTCCAATGCATGAAAGTGAAAAGTGAAAAGTGAAAGTGAAGTCGTTCAGTCGTATCCAACTCTTCGCGACCCCATGGACTGCAGCTCACCAGGCACCTCCGCCCATGGGATTTTTCAAGCAAAAGTACTGGAGTGGGGTGCCATTGCCTTATAAAAATCAAAGTGTCTCAAAACAGGTAGAGTTATTAGTGATAATTACTAAATACCTTCCTAAATACAGTTTCTAGCTGCAGTTATGCAAACTGGTAACTATTTAGCCTCTGCTTGGTTAATTCTGAAAACCAAAATTCACGCTTAATAAAAAAGATTTCCTTATTAGACAGTCTTGTTTTTAATGAGTTCTTGTTATTACTAATGAGTTCCTGTTATTCATTACTTGAAGTGTGCACTCTTTAAACACTCCCACAAAAATTCAACTTACTCTTTGAAACAAGGCAACTGTCATATTGATTTTTTAAATAACAGGCTTTAGATATTTAGTGCAAGCATATGTTTGGGAGAGAGATGTCTGAGCTTTCTCCTTTTCATCAGTTTTCTAATGTAAATATTTATAATGATTCAAAGCATTCTTTTTATGAAATGAATGATCAAAGAAATCATGCTCATAACTCTTAATAGCCATATATTTCTGTATATGTTTATTTCTAGAATACAAAGCTAATTTATTTTAGCTATTTACATTTATAATGTAATATGTGCCTTTGTCCATGATAATTTAATAATTGAGACTGGATTAAAATATATCAGTTTTTTTACTGTGACTTGAAACTGTCACACTAAGTGTTTAGACTTCACTTATTAAAGAGCAGCTAGCAAACATGTCAATTAAAGGACAAGGTTAATAGGATCTATATCTCCTACTTTTAACAATTTTTGTCTCATCAGATCATCACTATGTTAAGGGTCAATACATATCTAATTGATAGAATTAAGTAAAAATAAATGAATTATTAAATTATTATATAATTGTGATTACTTTTTCTAATTTCAGTGTTGGATCTTAAACTTGCTCTCTCTATGGACAGAGTATATAGATTATTTGTTCAGTAGTTATATAAATATGCGTGCCTGTGTGAAGTCGCTTCACTCATGTCTGACTCTTTGTGACTCCATAGCCCACCAGGCTCCTCTGTCCATAGGATTCTCCAGGCAAGAATACTGGAGTGTGCTGCCATGCCCTCCTCCAATTATATAAATGTAAATCTATAATTTATAGATTATATATTTATATAATTTAGTGCAACAATGCAGTTTAAGACTGGAAATAATTGAACAATATATTTAATTAACATATCAGATTGAGCACTCTACCGTTGGTCCTACCATGAATCAGAAGGAATGTATGTGTGTAGCCTTCTATTGTGCCATAAGAGAGCAATACAAAATCATCTATGTATTCATGCCCTCTTGACAGGAAAAACTAGAGAAAAGACAAAAAGCACTAGACACTGGTCGTATCTCTTATTCAGATGGGAGAAATCTCTTTGAGCCCATAAACCAGCTCAAAGCAGACACACCTCTAGCACATATCCTAAATAATTGGGAACCTCAAACCCTACAGAAGAAATACTTGGTCTTTTTCTGTTCCAAGGCATGGCTTCAATATAATCTATCTGATGGTGAAAGATTGCCCTTTGAGGGCACGCTTAATTAAAACACAATCTTATAGTTAGGTTTTTTTTTTGTAAACAGGAGGGGAAAATGATCAGAAGTCCCTTATGTACAGATTTCTTTGATTTAAGAGAAGACCCCACATTACATACGAATTGTGAGTTCTCTCAATCTGTACTGCCTGTAGTTTCTTCTGAATTTTTAAGTCCAAACTGTTCCCCTTACCTGGGACTGACTAAATCAAATCTTGGGAACTTCACTGGTCCCTATCAACTCCATCTGTGGTTCCTACTCCAAAGCTGTACCCTTTTCTTCTTCCATTACAAGAAGTAGCAAATTTGGGGTACGGGGACCAGTATGGGTCCACATTCCTTACCCTCTCCATGATGTATGGCAAATTAAAATAGACCTGGGAATTTTTGCTGATAATCCTGATAAATATATAGAAGTTTTTCAGGGTCTTAAAAAATTCTTTGACCTAGCCTGGGGAGACTAAACCAAACAAACCCTCACTGGAGAGGATAGAGATAAGGTAATTAGTGCTGCTCAACAATGGGGCTTCCTGGTGGCTCAGACGGAAAAGATTCTGACTGCAGTGCAGGAGTCCCAGGTTCAATCCCTGGATCAGGAAAATCCCCTGGAGAAGGGAATGACAACCCACTCCTGTATTCTTGCTTGGAGAATGCCATGGACAGAGGAGCCTGGCAGGCTAGTCCATGGGGTCAAAAAGAATCAGATGCTAGTGAGTGACTAACACCACCATCAATAGATGATAAGTAGATTTCTCTCCTGTCATAGAAAGTGATAGAAAATTAGTATGTATCTCTGAGTATATCTCTGAAGTGTGTCTCTATAATTATGACTTCATTTTCTTTTAAAAAGCAGCCATATTTGTACCTACTCTCCCTCCATACCCATGCTCTTTCCCCAAAGTGGAATTTGGGAGTAGGAGATACAGGGAAAGAATCTCAGTAATTAGTAAGGCAATGGCACCCCACTCCAGTACTCTTGCCTGGAAAATCCCATGGATGGAGGAGCCTGGTGGGCTGCAGTCCATGGGGTAGCTAAGAATCGGACACGACTGAGCGACTTCACTTTCACTTTTCCACTTTCATGCGTTGGAGAAGGAAATGGCAACTCACTCCAGTATTCTTGCCTGGAGAATCCCAGGGACGGGGGAGCCTGTTGGGCTGCTGTCTATGGGGTCACACAGAGTCAGACACGACTGAAGCGACTTAGCAGCAGCAGCAGCAAGAGGAATGTGGAGACCTGAAACTCACAAGACAGGTCCCCTACACATGCTGAAAAGCAGCACACCCACCTGACACCACTTAGTGTAGATATTTCTGGATTCAATACCTGCAAGTGATTAACAGAGAGACAGAGATTCTCACACCAAAATAAGCAGAGAACCAGGTATAAACAAACATTTCAGAAAATCTGTCACCATCTAAAAGAAAAAGCTCAACTGTAAAACAAATTTTTTAAGGAAACAAGAAGAGAATAATTGGATTAGTAAGTGAAAGTAATGTCCAACTCTTGTAAATTAAGGACCCTAGAAATTTAAAATAAAAGCATCAATACTTAATATTCAATATGCTATTAATCTTCATTGAGTGTCAATTCAAATAAAAAAAATCTGGGGACACATGAGTTCATTGGGGAAATTAAAATACTCATTGAAAATTTGGTGGTGTTATGGAATTATTGGGAGTTTTTGCTTGTTAATGGTATTGTGCTCACTTTTAAAATAAAATGTCTTATTTTTTGAGTTTATGTTAATATATTTGTACATGAAATGATAAAATATCTAGGATTTGCTTTAAAATAATCCACAGGAGAGTAGATAATTGATGTGGATAGAAGTGGAGATGAAAAAAAATATATGAATTGACCATGAAATTCAATTATGGGTAGTATGTGAAACCTTGCTCTTCTCTTTATTTTTGTATATTCCTTACATCAGCAGAAAAGCAGAGGATAATAAGATAACAATTTAATGAGTTAGAAAGACAGTTTGAGAAAATTAGGATAATTTGGCAGGCTGCACCCTAATAGTTTAGCCACGAATGAAGCATCATTTACAACTTTCTGTAACTGATGTTCTAAGAGATGAGAAGAAAATATATGTAGAAAAAAATACGTCGTAGAAAAGAAGAAAAACTCAAAATTCCAGAATACTGAATGCATGTGTAGAATGAATTAAAAAAAAATCTGGAAAAGTCCAATTATTCTATTGCAGAAGACATTAAAAATGCCTTAAAGGAAATGAAATAAATTATCAGCTATACAAGTAAAAATACATGTGTGCATATATGTATATATATATATATATGAACTTGTTTCATACATATATATATGAATTTGTTTTATCATCAACCACACTGCATGTTAAAAGCATAGTAACAAGAAATCAAGTGAACATTGTTTTAAAGTTAGACCGTTATTAGCATCAGATGATATTTGGCAATCATATAGTTTCAACTGGACAATGCTAATAAGTCCTGAATGAGATAGTGAGGCTTAGGGAGAGGCAAATTGTAGGGGAAAACATCCCCACCAACAAAAACAAACCAAAAAACAAGGAGACTGAGTGTTGCTGGAATTTTCTATTACTTGGGGTAACAGTTAATTGAGTCATCTATTTAATTATTTTTCTACCCCATTTATTGTTGCTCTAACATGCCAAACATATGCCTCTGAGCCTTTTCACTTTTGTGTTTTTTTTCCTGCCCCAATGACTATTGCCCTGGTAATTGCAAGACTCCCTTTCACCCTCCCACTGTTTTATTCAGATCTCTTCTCAAATGTCATTTTATCAGAGAGAATTTCTCTAACCATATTATCTAAAATAATTGTTGCAGCTCCCTCAGAATTCTCTAGTTCTCCCCTTGCTTCATTTTTCTACATAATAATTAAATCCCCATGACATTATTTACTTATTTATTTGCTTGTTTGTCTTTTCCCACTAGGATGCAAGCTCCACTGAAACATCCAGAACAGGGTTTGACACTAGTATGAAACAAGAAACATTATTAATTATTTAATGCCTTGAAAAAGAAAGAGCTAAGACACCCCACCAATATTTCTTTGGAAAATGATGTTACTTGCTAAAGTGCAAAAGCAGAAAAAACATAGAGGAGAAATATGTTATTTATATCTTCTCTAAATGTTAAGGGAAGAATATGAACAAAATGACATATGAAATTCAATAGCAAATGCTTTCCACTAGATTTAACATTGTCTCTGAATATAATTCTTACAAACCAAATTAACAAAATAAATTCAATTATGCTTGTATTTTATCAAAGAAAATCTCATTTTCAAAAGCCTACATCTTGTCTTTAACATACTCAGATGATATTTCAGCAATTTTCAAATTATGAATAACCTGAGTTATATATATATTATACATTATGATCTTAAATAAATACAAGAATTCAATAAAGTGAGATCTTTGGTGACAGCCTGAGGCACTGAGTAAAATATTGTTAGAAGGATTTTCTAAGTACAAAAAATTTTTTTCTCTGTAGGCTTCCTTTTTTGATATATATTCCTTATTACTTAATAATAAATTCTTACTGGTTTGACATAATATACTTTAAATTGTTTACATTACCCAGTGGTTGTTAATTGCTTCCAGATGACAGACCTTGGGAATGGTACCAATCAGTGACATCTTTAAACCTCCCCTAGTATGGAAAAGTGACATATGTAGGTGGCTCACCCTCAGGCCACTGCCTTCCCAGGGTGATTGTTTATGGTCTGGTCATATAAAGTGAATAGAGGGCTGCTTCACTAAAAAACTGGTAATATTTTTAACAGTAAATGGAACTTTGAATATCCCTCACAATCACTCTTTGATAGCTGTGATCAATGAATGAAAATATTGATAATGTAAATCTCATCACACTTTGTCACCATTAATCCATGTAATAACCTGAAATTGCTATCAAAGACCTTATTACTGAACCACATGACTATTTTTTAAAATAAACTTCAAAAATTTCTATTTATTCTTTATAATTTGTGGGCATCAAAGCATTATTTTAACATTCAAACAGCAGTAATACTTTCTATCTTATAATATTTAAATTTCATAACCTATTAACTGAGTTTCATAATTTGCATACTGCTGCTGCTAAGTCTCTTCAAGTCACGTCCAACTCTATGCGACCCCATAGACAGCAGCCACCAGAGTCCTCCGTCCCTGGGATTCTCTAGGCAAGAATACTGGAGTAGGTTGCCATTTCCTTTTCCAACGCATGCATGCATGCCAAATCGCTTCAGTCGGTCCGACTCTGTGCGACCCCATAGACAGCAGCCTACCAGGCTCCTCTGTCCACAGGATTCTCCAGGCAAGAACACTGGAGTGGGTTGCCATTTCCTTCTCCAATGCATGAAAGTGAAACGTGAAAGTGAAGTCCCTCAGTCGCATCCGACTCTTAGCGACCCCATGGACTGCAGCCAGCCAGGCTCCTCCGTCCATGGGATTTTCCAGGCAAGAGTACTGGAGTGGGTTGCCATTGCCTTCTCCGAATTTGCATACTAACTATGTATTTATTGTTAAACATTTCAGTTTAGAGACAGGATGTAGAAAGACAGAGATTGATATTTGTTGAGTAACTTCTATATGCTGGCCCCTATGTTGAAAGATGTAATTTAGTTTTGTTTTTTTGTTTTTTTTTCTTCAAAACTTTTGAAACATTATAGCCTCTGTTTTACTGATTAGGAAAGGAAGTCTCTGAGGAGTCTGGAAAATATTTCAAGGTAAAACAGTTAATTAGTATCAGAACTGGAATTCAAATCCAAGTCATTGTACCCAGAGTAAACCCTATCTGTATCATTTTAAAATTTTGGTAGATATTGGTAGATGTTTGACAAGGCCCCTCTTACTTAGTCAAGATTGAAGACTCAGCAATATAATTCTCTTCTTGATGTCTCTCATTGCTTTCTTATTGTTTCAGTTTCTTCTTTCTGGACTTTTTTAAATTCAATTCTTTCTTCCAATTCTATTATTTATTTCTGTATACTATTTCTAAGATAGATTTGTTGTGTATGTCCTCAGTTGCATCTGAATCTTTGCAACTTCATAGACTATAGCCCACCAGGCTCCTATGTCCATGGAATTTTCCAGGAAAAAATGCTGGAGTGGGCTGCCATTTCCTGCTTCAGGTAATCTTCCTGACCCAGGAATCGAACCCACCTCTCCTAAGTCTCCTGCTTTGGCAGATGGATTCTTTACCACTGTGTCGTCTGGGAAGCAACAAGCATAGATATCACAGTTTTATAAAAATGTGCAAATACCTTGTTTTTCATTATGCACATTAAAATGTCATTTTTGACTTATGGAGAGTTTCTATTTCTTCATGATTTTTTCTTTTAGTTAATACCCTGTTTCAGAAATATGCACTGGGACGACCCAGAGGGATGGTATGGGGAGGGAGGAGGGAGGAGGGTTCAGGATGGGGAACACATGTATACCTGTGGCAGATTCATTTTGATATTTGGCAAAACTAATACAATTATGTAAAGTTTAAAAATAAAATAAAATTAAAAAAAAAACAGAAATAAAGTAGATGATAGTAAATGTTTTATTCACTTAATTTTAAAGAATCCATGGGTATTTACAATCATGTTTTATTTGGAACTGTGTAACTCTGAAGTTAAATTATAGGACAAAATGGACTACTACTATTTCAGTGTTCAGTTCAGTTCAGTCACTCAGTCGTGTCCGACTCTTTGCAACCCCATGAATTGCAGCACGCCAGGCCTCCCTGTCCATCACCAATTCCCGGAGTTCACTCATACTCATGTCCATTGAGTTGGTGATGCCATCCAGCCATCTCATCCTCTGTTGTCCCCTTCTCCTCCTGCCCCCAATCCCTCCCAGCATCAGAGTCTTTTCCAATGAGTCAACTCTCTGCATGAGGTGGCCGAAGTGTTAGAAAAATTGAAACTTTGTTTTCAGGAAGTTCAAATTGCAGGTTAAATGCAGAATACTAAATGAGCAGGAAACAAGAAAATTGACTTTGTCTTTAGAGTAACTGGAGATAGACTGGAGGAAGATTAATATTTAAAGATTATCAAGATGAAATTCCTGGTCTATATGTCAACTGACCACCTACATTGATAGTAGGTGACTATCACTTCTACTTCCCAGGTAATGCTAGTGGTAAAAAGCCCATGCCAATGTAGGGAACATAAGAAGCACGGGTTTGATCCCCTTGAGGGAGGATCCCCTTGAGGAAGAAATGGCAACCCACTCCAGTATTCTTGGAGAGAGTATTCCATGGACAGAGGAGCCTGGAGAACTACAGTTCATGGGGTCACAAAGAGTCAGACACAACTGAAAATGCTGAAGAGTAATAAGAAATTTGTACAGGTTACATCATTGATCTTTAGGTTAATCATTTTATCTTTAGGTTAATAATCTAGAAAAATAAATATTACCTCTCTGGTTTTCAAAAGGATTTCCCACAATATTCACTACACTAAGCTCTTTCCTGACCCAGGATCTTTGTATATAACATTTCTTTTCCTTCTTTCTTTTTCTGTGTTCTCCTTATCCATAAAGTCTCTGCTTTATAATCCATCTCCAGAGTCCTAATTTCCCCTTGAGAACTAACACAATTTATAAAGTGAGATAACATATGGCAAAGTGCTTTTAAAAATAAAAACCCAGCATTGTAATTTATATCCATTTACTAAATACCAATCCTGATACTAAATCCCTAAATTAAATTAAGATGGCACCTCTATATGAGAGCAAGCATTAATACTACCCAGCTTATTTTTGAAAATTATTATGAAATGATCCTAGACTAAACCATTGAGTTTCATGATGGAGGAGAAAATATTCCTGATGATGTATTTCTTTCTTTGGATCCTTGCACTTTTCCAATCTAATTGAGCTAACTTAAAAAAAAAAAAAAAAAGTCTTAAGTGATATATTCAGTTCAGTTCAGTTTACTTCAGTTGCTCAGTCATGTCTGACTCTGTTTGACCCCATGGACTGCAGCACACCATGGTTCTCTGTACATCACCAACTCACGGATTTCACTCAAACTCACGTCCATCTCATCAGTGATGCCATCCAACCATCCTATCTTCTGTAGTCCCTTCTCTTCCTGCCTTCAAACTTACCCAACATCAGGGTCTTTCCCAATGAGTCAATTCTTTGCATCAGGTGGCCAAAGTATTGGAGTTTCAGCTTCAGCATCAGCCCTTCCAATGCATATTCAGGACTGGCTTCCTTTAGGATGGACTGGTTTGATCTCTGTGCAGTCTAAGGGACTCTCAAGAGTCTTCTCCAACACCATAGTTCAAAAGCATCAATTCTTTGGTGCTCAGCTTTCTTTATAGTCCAACTCTCACATCCATACATGACTACTGGAAAAACCATACCTTTGACTAGATGGACCTTTACTTCACTGCTTAAAACCCTTTAAATTAACTGCTTAATTTTCCATTGTAGATACAATTAAAAAAAAAAAAAAAAAACTCTACCCTGCAAATTATGGAATAATGTCATCTCAGCCTTCTCCTTACCTAATCCCTAAGAGTGGCCTTTGTATTCCTCCAATATACCATTCTCTTTGCTAAGTGGCTTTGCTAAGTGGCTTTTTTTGGACTGTGAAGAAGGCTGAGTGTGAAAGAATTGATGCTTTTGAACTGTGGTGTTGGAGAAGACTCTTGAGAGTCCCTTGGACTGCAAGGAGATCCAACCAGTCCATTCTGAAGGAGATCAGCCCTGGGATTTCTTTGGAAGGAATGATGCTAAAACTGAAGCTCCAGTACTTTGGCCACCTCATGCGAAGAGATGACTCATTGGAAAGGACTCTGATACTGGGAGGGATTGAGGGAAGGAGGAGAAGGGGACGACAGAGAATGAGATGGCTGGATGGCATCACTGACTCGATGGACGTGAGTCTGGGTGAACTCCAGGAGTTGGTGATGGACATGGAGGCCTGGCGTGCTGCGATTCACGGGGTCACAAAGAGTTGGACACGACTGAGCGACTGAACTGAACTGAAGTGGCTTTCAGGGGCCATTCTTTGGTCTTTCTCCTGCTTTGTGCTGATTGTTTTCTTTTATTTTTGTATTTTATCTCCTTCTTCTCATCTCTTTATCCATCTGTTTTACACACACACACACACACACACACGTACATATATTGCTATCTTTTAAATGGGTTCTAAGGTCAACTTTATAGAGCACACTTTTCTAAGGATTCTACATAAAATGAAGAACTATGAAGTGCCTTCTACTATCTCATCTCTTAGCACTTCATAACACCAAAATATTTGGGTTTATTTTTTGTTTGTTTAGATGTTTTCTAGCTTTTCTCCCCATAGAAAATGTCAGCCTTGTGTGGATAATGAGAAGCCCCTCTTTACTTTTCATGTTATAAGTACATAACAAGGATCCAGTCACTCAGAAATAGATATTTGTTCTATGATTGAACAAATTTCAACAATTTTATGACACCAAGTCCAACAGTTAATCATTTCTACCTAACCTTCTAAATCTTTATTAGAAATCAGATATTTCAATATTGGACTGGATTTTTTTAACTAAATAGCAGGTTAGTTAAAATTCTTATTTTATTGAAGACCATAAATAAGTCTTTCCTTATTGATAAATTCATTTTTAAACTGTAATTCTCCTAGATCTTTCTGATTTTTGAAAACAGTTACCACTGTCATCATAAAATTCCTTCTCCATTGTCTTTTCTTGGAAAGCATTACTGAAAGGAGACATAGTAGAGGTTTTATGTTCAATGACATGATCAGAATGACAGACTCTAGGTAGCAATAATAAAAAGACAATTAAAATATTGCAGCTGTGTGGAATTCAATATCTTCTGTGAACTATCACCATTTAAACTTTTGAAAATGTGTTTTTAATATCCAGGAAATGATATCTACCACATAAACTGAACCAATCTCTTGCAAAAAGAAATAAATGTTAAATTATTTGTTTCTCCTTTATTGTTGTTGACTGCATTGTTCCCTATGATTTGATTTCCTTTCAAACTTTATGTATGTGCATGTGCATATAAATTTACATATACCCACATATGTATATGCATAAAATGTATTTGAATAAAAAACAATACATTTATACTGCACTAACTGCTTTATTCTATGGCTTTAACTGGGGATTGATACCCACAGCAAAGGAAAAGAGGTTTTCAAAAGGTTAGTGAAGCACAATTTTTTGTAAAGGAGTATATGATGTTAGGAGTTATGTTCCATATGAAAATTAAAACTTTGCATTTCTTTTTTTTTAAATTTTATTTCATTTTTAAACTTTACATAATTGTATTAGTTTTGCCAAATATCAAAATGAATCCACCACAGGTATACATGTGTTCCCCATCCTGAACCCTCCTCCCTCCTCCCTCCCCATACCATCCCTCTGGGTCATCCCAGTGCACTAGCCCCAAGCATCCAGTATCGTGCATCGAACCTGGACTGGCAACTCGTTTCTTACATGA
>NW_011494748.1:2558300-2558729 GCF_000754665.1 Bison bison bison | reverse complement strand
TTGCCTTCTCTGCATTTAGGTTCTTAGATTTTTGTGGGCAATGATTTTTCATCAAAGATGTCTGCATTTTTAGTGTCATCTAACTGGATTTTTTCCCTATGAAAAATCATTATCATGTTTCCTTTTCCCCATTAGATGTATGCCACTTATATGTAATTTTCATAATAATTTCACAAATAATATTTATAAGTAAATTCATAATAATTATCATTCTTATTAAACATAATTCAATGGGAAGAGCTCATTTTGGGCCAATCATTTCACAAGAAATATAGTGATGGAGTCAGAAGATAGGGAAAGTGTTCCAGACAATTAGAGTAGAGAAGATTGATGTTCCATTCTACTGTCTATTATATATTTCTTGTGACAATCTTGCTCTTAGGTATTACTTTGATCAAGATAAAAAGCATAAATCCTGCAAGCATTCCA
>NW_011494748.1:2557764-2558200 GCF_000754665.1 Bison bison bison | reverse complement strand
CCTCCTCCCTCCTCCCTCCCCATACCATCCCTCTGGGTCATCCCAGTGCACTAGCCCCAAGCATCCAGTATCGTGCATCGAACCTGGACTGGCAACTCGTTTCTTACATGATATTTTACATGTTTCAATGTCATTCTCCCAAATCTTCCCACCCTCTCCCTCTCCCACAGAGTCCATAAGACTGTTCTATACATCAGTGTCTCTTTTGCTGTCTCGTACACCGGGTTATTGTTACCATCTTTCTAAATTCCATATATATGCGTTAGTATACTGTATTGGTATTTTCCTTCTGGCTTACTTACCTCTGTATAATGGGCTCCAGTTTCATCCACCTCATTAGAACTGATTCAAATGTATTCTTTCTAACGGCTGAGTAATACTCCATTGTATATATGTACCATGGCTTTCTTATCCATTCATCTGCTGATGGACATCT
>NW_011494748.1:2557288-2557664 GCF_000754665.1 Bison bison bison | reverse complement strand
GCCAATTTTTTCATCAAGAGGCTCTTTAGTTATTCTTCACTTTCTGCCATAAGGGCGGTTTCATCTGCATATCAGAGGTTATTGATATTTCTCCTGGCAATCTTGATTCCAGCTTGTACTTCCTTCAGCCCAGTGTTTATCATAATGTACTCTGCATACAAGTTAAATAAGCAGGGTGACAATATACAGCCTTGACATACTCCTTTTCCTATTTGGAACCACTCTGTTGTTCAATGTCCAGTTCTAACTGTTGCTTCCTGATCTGCATAGAGGTTTCTTAAGATGCAGGTCAGGTGGCCTGATATTCCCATTTCTTTCAGAATTTTCCACAGTTTATTGTGATCCACACAGTCAAAGGCTTTGGCATAGTCAATAA
>NW_011494748.1:2555368-2557188 GCF_000754665.1 Bison bison bison | reverse complement strand
AAGTGTCTCTTTCCCTTCTGGTTTCCTCAGTGTGTATGCCCAGCAGTGGGATTGCTGGATCATAAGGCAGTTCTATTTCCAGTTTTTTAAGGAATCTCCACACTGTTCTCCATAGTGGCTGTACTAGTTTGCATTCCCACCAACAGTGTAAGAGGGTTCCCTTTTCTCCACACCCTCTCCAGCATTTATTGCTTGTAGACTTTTGGATTGCAGCCATTCTGACTGGTGTGAAATGGTACCTCATAGTGGTTTTGATTTGCATTTCTCTGATAATGAGTGACGTTGAGCATCTTTTCATGTGTTTGTTAGCCATCTGTATGTCTTCTTTGGAGAAATGTCTATTTAATTCTTTGGCCCATTTTTTGATTGGGTCGTTTATTTTTCTGGAGTTGAGCTGTAGAAGTTGCGTGTATATTTTTGAGATTAGTTGTTTGTCCGTTGCTTCATTTGCTATTATTTTCTCCCATTCTGAAGGCTGTCTTTTCACCTTGCTAATAGTTTCCTTTGATGTGCAGAAGCTTTTAAGGTTAATTAGGTCCCATTTGTTTACTTTTGCTTTTATTTCCAATATTCTTGGAAATGGGTCATAGAGGATCCTGCTGTGATGTATGTCAGAGAGTGTTTTGCCTATGTTCTCCTCTAGGAGTTTTATAGTTTCTGGTCTTACATTTAGATCTTTAATCCATTTTGAGTTTATTTTTGTGTATGGTGTTAGAAAGTGTTCTAGTTTCATTCTTTTACAAGTGGTTGACCAGATTTCCCAGCACCACTTGTTAAAGAGATTGTCTTTAATCCATTGTATATTCTTGCCTCCTTTGTCAAAGATAAGGTGTCCATATGTGCGTGGATTTATTTCTGGGCTTTCTATTTTATTCCATTGATCAATATTTCTGTCTTTGTGCCAGTACCATACTGTCTTGATAACTGTGGCTTTGTAGTAGAGCCTGAAGTCAGATAGGTTGATTCCTCCAGTTCCATTCTTCTTTCTCAAGATCGCTTTGGCTATTCGAGGTTTTTTGTATTTCCATACAAATTGTGAATTATTTATTCTAGTTCTGTGAAGAATACTGTTGGTAGCTTGATAGGGATTGTGTTGAATCTATAAATTGCTTTGGGTAGTATACTCATTTTCACTATATTGATTCTTCCAATCCATGAACATGGTATATTTCTCCATCTATTAGTGTCCTCTTTGATTTCTTTCACCAGTGTTTTATAGTTTTCTATATATAGGTCTTTAGTTTCTTTAGGTAGATATATTCCTAAGTATTTTATTCTTTCCATTGCAATGGTGAATGGAATTGTTTCCTTAATTTCTCTTTCTGTTTTCTCATTATTAGTGTATAGGAATGCAAGGGATTTCTGTGTGTTGATTTTATATCCTGCAACTTTACTATAGATATAACAATTATAAATATATATGCACCCAACACGGGAGCACCACAGTACATAAGACAAATGCTAACAAGTATGAAAGGAGAAATTAACAATAACACAATAATAGTGGGAGACTTTAATACCCCACTTACACCTATGGATAGATCAACTAAACAGAAAATTAACAAGGAAACACAAACTTTAAATGATACAATAGACCAGTTAGACCTAATTGATATCTATAGGACATTTCATCCCAAAACAATGAATTTCACCTTTTTCTCAAGCGCACATGGAACCTTCTCCAGGATAGATCACATCCTGGGCCATAAAGCTAGCCTTGGTAAATTCAAAAAAATAGAAATCATTCCAAGCATTTTTTCTGACCACAAAGCAGTAAGATTAGATCTCAATTACAGGAGAAAAACTATTAAAAATTCCAA
>NW_011494748.1:2545984-2555177 GCF_000754665.1 Bison bison bison | reverse complement strand
ACATAGCAATACAGGCACACCTCAAGAAACAAGAAAAAAGTCAAATAAATAACCTAACTCTACACCTAAAGCAACTAGAAAAGGAAGAAATGAAGAACCCCAGGGTTAGTAGAAGGAAAGAAATCTTAAAAATTAGAGCAGAAATAAATGCAAAAGAAACAAAAGAGACCATAGCAAAAATCAACAAAACCAAAAGCTGGTTCTTTGAAAGGATAAATAAAATTGACAAACCATTAGCCAGACTCATCAAGAAACAAAGGGAGAGGAATCAAATCAACAAAATTAGAGACGAAAATGGAGAGATCACAACAGACAACACAGAAATACAAAGGATCATAAGAGACTACTATCAACAATTATATGCCAATAAAATGGACAACGTGGAAGAAATGGACAAATTCTTAGAAAAGTACAACTTTCCAAAACTCGAGCAGGAAGAAATAGAAAATCTTAACAGACCCATCACAAGCACGGAAATTGAAACTGTAATCGAAAATCTTCCAGCAAACAAAAGCCCCGGTCCAGACGACTTCACAGCTGAATTCTACCAAAAATTTAGAGAAGAGCTAACACCTATCCTGCTCAAACTCTTCCAAAAAATTGCAGAGGTAGGTAAACTTCCAAACTCATTCTATGAGGCCACCATCACCCTAATACCAAAACCTGACAAAGATCCCACAAAAAAAGAAAACTACAGGCCAATATCACTGATGAACATAGATGCAAAAATCCTTAACAAAATTCTAGCAATCAGAATCCAACAACACATTAAAAAGATCATACACCATGATCAAGTGGGCTTTATCCCAGGGATGCAAGGATTCTTCAATATCCGCAAATCAATCAATGTTATACACCACATTAACAAATTGAAAAATAAAAACCATATGATTATCTCAATAGATGCAGAGAAAGCCTTTGACAAAATTCAACATCCATTTATGATAAGAACTCTCCAGAAAGCAGGAATAGAAGGAACATACCTCAACATAATAAAAACTATATATGACAAACCCACAGCAAACATTATCCTCAATGTTGAAAAATTGAAAGCATTTCCTCTAAAGTCAGGAACAAGACAAGGGTGCCACTTTCACCATTACTATTCAACATAGTTTTGGAAGTTTTGGCCACAGGAATCAGAGCAGAAAAAGAAATAAAAGGAATCCAAATTGGAAAAGAAGAAGTAAAACTCTCACTATTTGCAGATGACATGATCCTCTACATAGAAAACCCTAAAGATTCCACCAAAAAATTACTAGAAATAATCAATGACTATAGTAAAACTTTGCATTTCAATTACCTGTAAAGTTCTCTTATTAACCAAAGAAATAGACTCAGGAGTGGCTGATTAGGTCTATAGTACTCTGTGATTGGTACTTTGGCTTGTCCATACTTCATATTTGCATCTTTGGGAAACAGGCATGAGAAATAATTATGAAAAACCACCTGCAAAAGCTGTATGTAAAAATTAGAAAAATTATCAATCTAATAAGAATTAGAATTATTATAAAATTATTTTTCAATAAAAATTAGAAAAATATTCAAAACATTGTATGGTGTGGATAACTCATAATTTAAAATCTTTTTGTTTGTATATGTTATATACCAGAATAGGTCCCTATTTTCTTCACAGCACAAGACTGAGGACACAGGTAATTCTCAATATTAAATTGATTGATTGAAATCTCCTGCGGTTTCAATTAGCTCTGCATGGCTTGACATTTTTGTAAGTCAGAAATCCATAGTCTGGGTTTTCAGTGCTTACACAGAAGTATAGATTTGTGGCAGAAGATCAGAAATAATGAATGAACCTTCTAGAAAGCTCGTTCTATTGGATGGAAGTGTCAATCTTAGATTCTCCAGTCAGGAATCTGGAAAGAGAAAATTTGAAATCTATCCTGTAGTATAACTTGTTCTAGTAGTCTATTATATTCACAAAAATCAGCATTAGTAAATGGAGACATATTCAATTACTGAAAATGTGTTTTTATAATACAAATTAAAATTTTTAAATTTTTTGAAAAAATATAGCTAATAAAAAAAACTCAACATTCAAAAAACTAAGATCATGGCATCTGGTCACATCACTTCACAGCAAACAGATGGGGAAACAGTGACAGACTTTATTTTTTTGGGCTCCAAAATCACTGCAGATGATGATTGCAGCCATGAAATTAAAAGATGCTTGCTCCTTGGAAGAAAAGTTATGACCAACCTAGACAGCATATTAAAAAGCAGAGACATTACTTTGCGAACAAAGGTCCGTCTAGTTAAAGCTTTGGTTTTTCCAATAGTCATGCATGGATGTGAGATTTAGACTATAAAGAAAGCCAAGCACTGAAGAATTGATGCTTTTGAACTGTGGTATTGAGGAAGATTCTTGAGAGTCCCTTGGACTGCAAGGAGATCCAACCAGTCCATCCTAAAGGAAATCAGTCCTGAGTATTTATTGGAAGTACTGATGCTGAAGCTGAAACTTTAATACTTTGGCCACCTGATGTGAAGAACTGACTCATTTGAAAAGACCCTGATGCTGGGAAAGATTGAAGGCAGGAGAAGGGGATGACAGAGGGTGAGATGGTTGCATGGCATGACCGACTCAATGGACATGAATTTGAGTAAACTCCGGGAGTTGGTGATGGACAGGGAGTTGTGGCGTGCTGCAGTCCATGGGATCACAAAGAGTCGGACATGACTGAGCAACTGAACTGAACTGAGCTAAGCTAATATTCATATGCAAAGCCAGAATGTTGACTAGCAAACAACTGTCTACATTTAACTAAATTTGTACTACAAATGGGCTTCCCTGGTAGCATAGACAGTAAAAAATCTTCCTGTAATGCAGGAGACCTGGGTTTGATATCTGGGTCAGGGAGATCTTTTGGAGAAGGGAATGGCTACCCACTCCAGTATTCTTGCCTGGAAAATTCCATGGACAGAAGAGCCTATCAGGCTACAGTCCATGAGGTTGCAAAGTGGTGGGCACAACTGAGCAAATTTGACTTTCAGTAATATCAGGTAGCATGGTGAAAGAGATTAAAACAATAAAAGGATCCATTCAACTCAGAAATAACTCATAATTTGTTTTGCTGACAGATCTGAAATTTCCTAAATTACATTCAAATTCAGATTATGAGAGTTGTTTTACAAAAGAGTTTAGAACAGTATAAGCTATTCATATACCTAGATTCATGCAGAAGCCCAGTTTATAAAACTGATAAAAACAAGATTGTCTTTATCCAAGCTGGAAAGTCCACCCTAGGCTGTGATTGCAGGTGGTGCCCTTAACATTTTTGGCAATCCCTAAAGAATGATAAAGAACTTTGAATATATCTTGGTTTAAAGTTTCATTTACTAAATCTCAATGAAATATGAATTATTTTGTTGGCTGAAATTACAAATTAATACCTGAGCATGACTTAAGTTATGTGAGCATCTGACATCAATGAACAGGACCCCCCCCAAAAAAAAAAAAATGGAGAAAGAGATTACCTTTGGGAAACAAAAACAGAATTAGACTTTATTGAACATTGATAGTATAGAGGGGAAAGAAAAAGGCTGTGAGCTTGAAAGATCATTTCCCTAGAAATGCTATACCTTCCCAAAACTTTTGGCGCATACTTCTATCATCTTTTATCTCCTTTAGTACCATAGCATTCCCTGTTTATTTTTAACCTGGCAGCCAAGATGTTCTTAGAAAATTAAAGTCAGATGCCATCACACCAATGCTCGGCACACTCCAATGGCTTCTCATCTCATTCAGAATAGAAGCAAACCTTCCTTTCTACTCACCTGGAAGATCCTTTAAGCCACCTAACTGACCCTCACCCCACACTGACTTACCTCATAGCTCAGTTGGTAAAGAATCTGCCTGCAATGCAGGCAACCCAGGTTCAATTCCTGGGTTGGGAAGATGCCCTGGAGAAGGGAATGGCAACCCATTCCAGTATTCTTGCCTGGAGTATCCCATGGACAGAGGAGCCTGGCAGGATACAGTCCATGGGGTTGCAAGCATCAGACACGACTTAGCGACTGAATCATCCCCCTTCCCCTCCATCCCACCGCAAGTTCATCTTCAGCTAGGTTCCCCATTGCTGACTCAGCTCTAGTTGATATGACTACTTAAATATTCCAAAACGAATCATTTCCCAGGGTCCTTGCTTGTCTATTTGATCTGTTTGGGCTACTGTTCCATTTACATGAACAAAATCTGCTTTCACTTCCTTCTGGACACAGCTGAAGTCTCCATCTCCCAGTGGAATTAGGTCTTTCAGACCTATTTCCCTTCAAAACTTTTACCTTCTTTCTTTGATACTATCTCCATAGACATCTTCATCATCTGGTATTTATTTATTTATTGACCTTTCATTTATATCACTCACTTCAAAGATGTAAGTTCAATGAGGGCATGGATTTTGGTTTAACTTTTTTCTTAATTGCCTCATTCCTATCACTTTGAATAGGGCCTGGCACATAGTAGATGCTCAATAAAAAAGAAATGTGTTTGAATACATGCAATAATGCATGAGTGATTAAGTATGTGTTTCTAATGTAACTAAAGCTTATAAATTTAAATGTAAAGACTTTAAAAATTTTAATATTAACAATGAAAAAAATTGTCTAAATACATTACACATTGCATTGCCTCTTTCTAGAAAGGAACACAGAATATAAGCTGATTTTTTTTAATGTTTTAGAATAATTTAGTAATATGACTGAAGTATTCCAGAAAACACTCTTTTATAATTCTATTTGCTCTTATACAAAATAACTCCAGACAGAATGTTTTGTAGTACTTTTATTTAATTTTTTTTTCCTGCTCTCTCCTACAGGAGTCCATTCTACCCCATCCCCCAAACTGGTCACTATTATTAATTCAAAAATTATATATTAATTTATCATGCCATGATAGGCACTGTGTTGCTATTGTTGTTGTATAGTTGCTAAGTCATATCAGGCTCTTTTGTGACTCCATGAACTATAGCCCACTAACATCCTCTGTCCATAGGATTTCCCAGGGAAGACTACAGCAGTGGGTTTCCATTTCCTTCTGCAGGGGATCTCCCCAACCTAGGGATCAAACCTGAGTCTCCTGCATTCGCAGGCGGCTTCTTTACCTCTGATCCAGGAAAGCTGTGCTAGGCACTGTGAATTCAATATTAAATAAGTTATGTTCTCTGCCCTCTAGAACCATTATAGCATAGTAAAATAATCTCTGTTTTTTCCAGAAATTATTGTCTCAAAGGAGATACTATTTTTGTTCTTGCCTAAATACACACATGCATGCACACACACTCACACGCAAATACATACTAATATTGAAAAGTTCACTTTTGAAAATGCTAAAAATATCTCTTTTATTAGAGCAGAGCAAATGTATAGATAATTATGAACCTCCAAACTCTGAATCACGCAATTTATTAAAGGATATTGAAGTGTCATAAGAAGTGTGTCTTTTTTGAAACATGTACTCTTGTACTTAGCAGGAGGAAAAATGTACCTATGGAAAACTGTCTGAGATATATAATGAAAGAAAATACCTGTGATGTGGCAAGTGGAGTTTTAAATTTATTTTTCTTACACTAAGTCTTTTATAATGTCTAGCTAGTAAGATTTTTATACAGATTAAATGAGATAGTTGTCTGGAATTTAGAAAGGTGTTATAAAATTATACTTCCCATTTTAGTTGCCCAGATCATTATTAAGAATAAAGTATAATAGCATTAAAATTTTTATAACTTCAACTTTGGAGAAAAGGTTCCATATTTAATCTGAGAGTCTATCTAGTATGAATAGATTTAAAGAATGTAGTATAATCTACAATTGTATCTTTTTCCCACTGTCATCTTTATTTATAATGTTGTTTTAGAAAAGTGAAAGTGTTTATCTCTCAGTTGTGTCCGACTCTTTGCAATCCCATAGACAGTAACCCACCAGGCTCCTCTGTCCATGGAGTTCTCCAAGCAAGAATACTGGAGTGGGGTGCCATTTCCTTCTCTAGGGAATCTTCCCAACCCATAAATTGAACCTGGGTCTCTCATGTCTCCTGCATTGCAGGTAGACTCTTTATTACTGAGCCACAGGGAAGCCCAAACTCTACACAAAACTTCAGTAGGCTAAAATCTCATGAAATTTTTGTGGTATGATTTTCAGATTTATCACTCTATTTTTCATCCTTTGTAGTATGCTTGTATTCAACACGTATCATATTTCCTCTGTTCTATAGAGGAAAGCCTTGGCTATAGAAACTTCCCATCTTCCATTTTGGCTAATAATTAGTGTAGCATAGGAAAAGAAAGGTCCCTGTATAAGGCTGACAAGTAATCTTCTGGACTGGGGACCAAAAGACATCTTGATTGGTAGTAAAAGTCATGAAAATATACTGAATACCTTGAGCTCTGATATTCAAATTAAAAATTAGAAACCTATTTACTTGTATTAACAATGCTCAAAGGAATTTGATTGCTCAGAATAAACTTCTTGAAGCTCTTTGAATATACAGTTTACTTGAAATAAGTTATAGTATTATTTCTAAAACAGGTTATGCATGAAATGTTGCTCTCAACTCTTATATGTTCACATGTTACTTAACACATGGACTTCTGGGAAAAGGAGCATTTGTAAACCATCTATAATTTATGTTATATACCTAGTCAAAATTGCAATAAGGCAAATGGAATCTTAGTTTCTTAAGACAGGCCTTTTGACTCTAGATTTTTTACAGATCTGATAACAATGAAGATGAAAGCAAATATAAAAGCTTGGCAGATGTTCCTCCAGATAGAAAGATGGAGGTATAGAAACCTGACATGAGAAAATCTTATAAAAACTTCCAAGAGCCTATGTCCATATGAGACACAACACAATAAAATATCATCCACAAAGTTCATTCTGGGTTGGCTCTAATTTTCAGGTCTCGTAAGCAGGAAAAGGTAATTGCAACTATGTTGAAGCTAATATTTAAATTTTGTGTTACTATTTTCTTGTTTATATTGACATCATAAACTCTATAAGTTCTAAGTCTGTATTGTATGTACTATAATCCTACTATTTTATTTTGTCCTTAATGGTAAAAAATTTCAGAGGATGCACAGGTTACCTCACAGTGATAATGAAAAATTTAAATATGACATGAAAAATAATGAAATTACTTTATTCCATGTAAATCTTAACACTTTTGGAAATATAAAATATTAGTGAAACAGTTTTCTCTTTATCTATATTAATATATTGTCTGTATAATTATATATTTTTAGAAATATTTCCATAAAAAAAGTAAGGGTTTCTTAAATCATATCATATTGTTCTGAGCAGTGTGACTATAACCAGAGCACCTACTTCAAATGTCAAAATAGTGAATTTTCACCTTGGAAATTCTGCACACAATTTTGAGAATAAAAAGATAATTAAATGAAACCTAGGTCATCGTTAATATGAATGCACTCTTTTAGTGTCATTTTGAATTCCTACACTCATGCAGTTAACTCAGAAATACATGTATGAGAACTTCTCAAGCATATACATTTATTGCCTGATTCAAATCAAGAAGGTCAAATAAACCAAAGAGGTAGAGTGGATTAAAATGGCCCCTAAGGATCAATTAACACCTACAAATGTTTAGTAAGCAGTCATTTAATTGCTACTAACTAAACTATACATACACTGTAATCAAGATTAATAGACTTTGAACAGGTAATGTTTATTTGATTTAAGAAGTATAAGCCCTTGATACAATATTTGGACTTACTTAATATTAGTGCTATATGGCATTATTTCATTAATTCTCAGGAAGAAAATATCATTACAGAACTATTTTAATTTCCACTTCCACTCATTTTAAATATTTTCTAGTGATGTCCATAGATATATTTCATTAAATAAAACAAATATGAACAAAAAACAAACTAAAGTACAGGAATCTTTAAGGTTTGAACTTTCAGATTGGATAATAATTAGCTGCTCAAATGCCTTTGTTGAGTATTATTATGTAGAGGCAAATTACTAGACATTGTAGAAGTACTGTCTAAAAGATTCAGAAGGATCAGAATTCACTTGGAGCAAATACACATTTACTTGAATGTGTTTAGAAAATGATTGATAAAAGAGAAAATTTTCCACCAAAAAAATGTTTGGATTCACATTCAATTTTGCTTTTTGGTTAAATGTTTGAGTTGTAGGAACTTTCGGTTAGGTGTATTTAATATTCATATTGAATTGAATTATTATTTGAAGAGTTTTATACATGTGTATAGAAGTAAATGTTTGAGCATCCTCTGGATTTTTTGCTAAAGTTTTGTCAGGAAACTACGGCAATACTATGAACATTCATTTGAAAGACCCTGATTGAAATGACAGATCAATATAATTAAACAATAGGATTAGAAAAATTGAATTGATTTTCTTGTTTAAAGGAAAGTGTAATGTGATTTTGGGGATTCTTCAAAAGTGTCTATTATGCCTTTGTCCTCTTTCTTATAAGCATGGTTATCGTAAACCTTAATTTAGTTGACTCAGAAGTAGATTACAATTGATAATTATAAAGTAAAATAGTTACAATTTATAACTGGCTAAGCAATCATCCTTTGTTAGCACTTACAGCCAGTTTCTAGGAACTTAATTCTTTCATATCTGCTTCTTCTTGGAATTGGACCTAATGTGTTGCAAGTGCTAAATTATTATTATTATTATTTTTTAGTTTGAATACTGGATACTTAACAAGGCATATTTTTTCAAAGAGTTTTCTAATATATAAATGTAAGTCATGATATCTTAGTAAATTTATTTTTTCATTTCTTCTCTCTCTTTTTCTCCTTCTTTTTCTCTTTCTTTCTGACTTTCTTTCCATTCATTTTCTTTTCTCTCCTCCTTCCTTCTCTTATTGCTTCATTTTTCCCCTTCTTCCTTCTTCTACTTCAATAATAAAATATAACACTAAAGCTAAATAAATATAACCAATATCTACTTAAGAATTTAATCAATATTTCTTTATATTAAAACTCAAATTACATTAATTTGGGTCATATAAATTTGAACAGATAACTTTTTAGCTGCATAATAATCATATTGGTATTGCAAAGTAAAAGTGGAATACAAAATGGAATTTCAAAATAGCAATGGAAATGAGTACTGAATTATAGTTTTGAATGTTTCAAATATGAAGAAGGAAACTCTAGCAAACCTTATTTATATT
>NW_011494748.1:2531877-2545884 GCF_000754665.1 Bison bison bison | reverse complement strand
ATTATTTTATATTATATATTATTTAAATTAAGTTTAAATTAAATGAAGTTGGAAAATCCATGATGCAATCAATTTCTTAAAAAGTCAGTTAGTTATATGCACTCATATTTCTGTACTACCTCTGATGGAAAGTTTTCTCTGTCTTGCTTGTAATGTGTGATTTCATACATTGCTTTCTTCCCAAAGGGAAATACTTGATTCAGTTCTTGGATAAAAATGATGTGTCACCATTGTTTGATTTAAAAGGCTTTTTCCTTTTCTTTTCTCTTTTAACTCTGAATACTGAAAGAAAAAAAATCAAGGCACAGGGGACTGTAGTCCAGCTGTTGTGGAATAAATCAATATTAAAATGTGTAATAGTGGATTTTCTTCTTCTGAAAGTAGGGATTGTGTGTGCTTAATTTCTTGTTTTATTAATACATCTAACTTTGTCTAAGAAAGAAATGTAGCTTCAAATGTAGCTTCAGTTTCTGTTTAACTTTACTGCTCAACAATGGGGTAATATAGTAATACTATAACTGTGCTTTAATCTTTGATTCTTGTGTTCTGTTGGGGGTTGAAGCTATGACTTTCATAAATTTCTGTGAGTTTCATTTAATTAAACAACCATATTCCTTGTTGAGTTAGGGAAACTGCAACTTCTCTGATCTGTTTGACGTTGGCAAAAATGATATCGGTTCTATTTTAAAGGCTCATTAAAGGAAAAGCTGAAAAATTTCTTCGTGGTCATAGCTAGAAGGGATCATAAATCTTCTCATTCTAAATATAAGGAAAAACACATCTTTTCTTCTTCAAACAAGAGATTTCTGCAGAATAGTAGCCTTTGGGTATATTCAGTTTTTTCCCCCTAACCTCTTCCATACATTTCATATCACGATTTTTGTACTAGAAGGTTATGCCTTGAAATTACACTTTATCATTTTATTCCACTTCTTGGTTTACACGGAGAACAGCTTTCATTCTACGGCAACTCATTAAATGCACTGATTTTGCACAACTCGTCCCCTGTGCTCAGATGCCCATCTTCAAATTTCTACCGTGTGCCTCTGGCCCCCAGGGTGAAAGCACTGCCTGAGTGCGTTAATGGCAGAATCACAATGTAATTGTCAGAATGGTGGCATCGTCACACTTTGACGCCAGCATCCTGTTTCTTTCTTCTCACTACAGAGAAACTAAGGCTAAAGGTTAAAGGATGCGCTTTATTAAATAATTCAAGCCATTAACCTGGAACCTGCAAAGCGATGGCAGCCTATTAAGTTTACGCTGCCATGATTCACATTTGGTGTTTACTGATGCAAAACCATATTGCCTGTTTGCTTTACTTTTATTGCTACATAGTAATGTAGTGAGGAAGGAGAATAAATAAGGTGACAGGACCCACACAAGGGGACAATAAGAGCATCAGACTCACTTGCATAAAGAAGATTGAAGCCTTCCCTCCCTCCCTCCATCTCTCCGTATAGGCCTCAATGCACATCTGCGTCACTTACTGGGGAGGAGGAGGCGCCGAGGCAGAGAGAAAATTGTACTGTGAGGACCTTGACAGCTTCACGGCGCGGGCTTTCCTTTTGCCCTCCTATATTTGCTGGATTTTTTTTTTTTTTTTTTTCTCTCTCTCTCTCTCTTTTACAAACTGACTAGATAAAACCACCCCTTCTCGCCTTGCAGAAGGCATTGGACTTTCTCAGAGATACCCGCAGCTCTCAGAGCATCTTCCTAGAGAGCAGGGACAGGGGCGCAGGTGCATCGAGAAGGCTGAGGGGGTGTGTGCTTCTTCCGCGACTTGGGGATCTTTCTCTCTGCAATCTCCAGGCACTGAACTCTAAGCTGCAAGGATAGGGGAGCCAACAGCTTATCGACTGAGGCTCTGCCATCCGTGCATGCTAGGGAAGTGTATCCAGCTGCCTTCGCCTCGAGAGCTCTGAGCGCGCAGACCTCCCTCCCTCGCGCGTCTCCGGCATCAGGGCCGTCCCTAACCGCGGTCACCTCGGGACCCCGCAAGGAGATCGGGGATTCTCAGTCCTCTGCGTCCAGTTCCTGCCTGTGCACCAGGCCGTTGAGTTCCCCACGCGCGGGTCCTGAGGTCCTGACCGCAGCTGAGCCGCACGGCTCTTCTGTTCGCGCTCTGATCGTCGCCTGGCAGGGCGCGCAGCCGCCCGGTCCCGTCTGTTCCCAGGGTGCAGAGGGAGCCTCCCGCGTCCTCCTCCAACCCGGGGCTCCGTTGGCCTGCCTCCCCAACCCGTCTACTCCTGCATCAGCTGAGGTCCCTTCGCCTTCCTTGCGTCAATTATGTCAGGCTCTGGGCGAAAAGACTTCGATGTGAAGCACATCCTGCGACTCCGCTGGAAACTCTTCAGCCACCCGTCGCCGTCGGCCGGCAGCCCGGCCGGGGGCAGCTGCCTGCAACAGGACGGCAGTAGCAGCTTCGAGCACTGGGGACCTAGCCAGAGCCGCCTGCTCAAAAGCCAAGAGAAGGGCGGAGTGAGCACTTTCTGGAAGAAGCCTTCCTCTTCTGCCTCCTCTTCTTCGTCTGCCTCCCCGTCCTCTTCTGCCTCTTCCTTCAGCCCTCTGAATGGCACCCTCCTGCCTGTGGCTACGAGGCTGCAGCCAGGGGCGCCCGGGCAGGGAATCCACCAGCCCGCCAGGACTCTCTTCTACGTGGAGTCCTTAGAGGAGGAGGAGGTGCCTGGAATGGACTTTCCTGGACCACACGACAAAGCGCTTGTCCCACAGGAGTTCAAAGTGGAGCCAGCCAACTCGAGCCAAGCAACAGGTGAAGGGTGTGGACACAGGTACAGTAAGACCCCATGGGACAGCCAAGCAGCCCTCAATTGCCACTTGTTCCCGTCCCACCCGGTGTGCTCTGGTAGTTACTAAGTTTTAGGTTGAAAATTTTGATTAAGTGATGCCAGCCTGATTTTTATTACTCAAGTTGTAATCTCATTAAAAGTTCCCTCGTTAATTTCTATTGGCTCCTACATATTGCTTTTCTTTTGGAGTTGTAATCACAAATTGAATGTATATGCATTTTGCTAACTCTCCAGGTAGAGTGGTTCTCATATTTCTGAGGTTACAGTATTTTTCTGTCATTTTCTGTCATTAAATGGCATCTGTGAATCTCCCAGTTATCTAATGTGAGAAGAAACTTCACTATTCAAATGCATCTCGTATACTGGCCTAGTAACTGGCTTGGCAGATTATCTAGGATGGTTGTGGCTTGAATCTATATTCTAGGAGTAATGAGGTGGACAGAAGGAGGTTCTGGACAACATTATCTTCTCTCTTTTTCCTCCATCCTCTATCCCAACTTGCCTTTTTATCCTACTTCCTGATCACCTTTGCTTTGTTCAACGTCTTAGAATTAAACTCTTACTAATGCCCTTTGCATTATTCTACCTTGATTCATTGGCTCAGTATGGACTGTGTATTCTTAGTAAGCAGGTCAATGTCAATTTCCTGTTTATTTCTAGTATCACATCTTTGAGTACAGTTTTTCTACTGTCAAGACATAGAAAAACTCTCTCACACATGACTTCATTCTGAGTTTGATATTTTCAGAGAATTAACTCATTCTACACTAGATAATTACTACTTTAGGCATATAGTGAAGGGATCTGAAAAGGTTTGCATTTTAATTCATATATGAGAATATATTATGAAGAAGAATTACAGGGGAGCCATAGGAAAATTATGATGAAACAGTTAATAATAAAATTTACCTTTCAGTAAATAAGTTAGAAACAGAAACAATGTTTTAAACTTCTGCTTCATTGAATCAACATTTCATAAAGTTGTCATGAAAGAACACATAAAACAAATACTATAGATGTTTTTCTGTTGACAAATGTGAAGTTAAAGATACAAAAATCATCCTTAAAAATTTTCAATTATATGGATTATGTGGATTTGAATTTGAATTTTAAGAATCTTGAACATAATCTTATATGCAAAGATAATATAATGGAAGTTTATTATTTTACAAAGAGAGGTTTAATTTACTATTTTCAACTATGAGAAAGTTTTTTCTATATATAGGAGACCTAAAATATAAATTTATCTATTATTCAGTTTAATTAAGATACTTTACAAAAATAGTCATAACTTTGGGTATCATTACTACTGTGAAGTTATTTGATTTATGTATTCACTGGTGACCTACAATTATGGATTTTTTTTTCAGTTATGGATTTTTTAAAAAATAAAATATGTTGGGCTTTAGCCCCTTTGAGCACTTTTGATTTTATTTTTGTTTTTATTTTTGAGTAATAATTTCTAAAGATCTAGTATTTCACCTTATATGTTTAAAAGAAAACCAGTTAGGTTAAATATTTACCAACTACTGTTATATTGAAACTGGTACTTATGTGTCTCAGGCAGTTCAGGAAAAAAAAAATAGATTTTTTTTTCAGTTTTGTAAAGTCTTCTCATCAGCTCAACACCTGACCGTCTGGGAATATTTATGTTTGATAGTTTTAAAAAACAATTTACTTTATAAAAATATATCTTAAGTATATAAGGCATATTTGGCATAAGTAATTTCAGTAGAATTTTATATAAGTTGGAGAATTTAGAAATACTTATGGAGTATTGGCTTAAGAAATTAAAGAAATAAAACTAAGAACTAATAGTCTAGGTTAAAGATAAAATACCCATCAGATTTACTTCCAGTCCCTCACTTTTGAATATACATCAGTGTTTTTACTCATTAAGAGTTGTATATGGAAACAATTCTGAAAACAAGTCAAGTGCCACCCCAAATCATCTTTACTTTTGATATGAGGGCTTCTATAAGAAGTTTGTATGTGTAAAATATTGAAATTAAGGTCTAATTTTATTTTAAAATTCTTATGCTTAAATCCTTTAGTTAAATTTTAATTTCTTGCTGGATGAATTAGTCAGCATTGATAGTATTCTCGTGGATTTTATATGTTCCTAAACATTCATAGACTACTGGTTCTGTGTTCATGATTGATTGACAGCAAGCTACTAAACTTAGCAATTAGTTGTTATCAATACGTATTATTATAATATGCTGTAAGAATAATGTCCATTTCCCAGGAAGGACAACATTTCCAATATGTTAAATACAAAATGGAAAACAATATGTAAGATCATTCTGTAATATGGATTTACTTTGGTTTCTATCATAACCCATGCAGGAAATCTACATGAGGTTCATAATGACCAATGGACACATAAACCATATAAACCTGCATAATCATTTTGATTACTTGAATCATTACTCTATTACTATTCTATGCTGTCACATTTGATATTTAGCATTTTGCTTCATCAATTCTGAGCACTATAGCTAATCTACATGTGTAAACAAAGAGTTGGCCCTTTTTCTCTTTCTCCATTTCTCTCTATTTATTTGTTCTCATACTAGTTAAGAACATTGTTTTATATAAGAGGCTCAGTTTTATTTGTTGTTCAAATAGCAGCTGGGAGTTGCTCAGCAAAAAGCAGCTTATAATCTCAGAATTCTGGAAAGCTCAATTACCATGGAGTTGAAACATAAAGGTAGCAAGAAGACATAGTAAATTGATTTTCTGCTGAAAGCCAGTCTTTATCTTATCCCACTTTATCAGACATACATAAACAAATCTCAGTATTCTGCCTTACCTGTGACACTACTAAGAATCCTAACTCTTAAAGTAATAGGCTCTTGCCCTGTGGTATTATTTATTTGCTTTCTCTTTTTTACTGTCTGAACTTAGTTGTTGGCGAGTGTATCATTTCCTAGCCATCAGATCATTATGTATTTTTGGTATGCCTAATTTTTTTTGTACAAGATTCTATATGAGTAAACTAAAAAACAAAGACTTATTCTTGAAGTTCACAGTAATGTGAATAGGAGAAAATACATCATGTTTAACTACTTGCTTTTTTAGTTTTTTCAATTCTCACAGAGTCGAGGCTTTTATTTTCATGGCTTCAGTTGCATATGTACTCAGTTTAGTTGAACTCTGTGACCCCATCGACTGTAGCCCTCCAGGCTCCTCTGCACATGGGATTTTCTAGGCAAGAGTACTGGAATGGGTTGCCATTCCTTCTCCAGGAGATCTTCTCAACCCAGGAAATGAACCTGCATCTCTTGCCTCTCCTGCACTGGCAGGAGGATTCTTTACCACTGAGCCACCAAACTGTATTTTAGTTGCATTTCAAAACTCAGACTATACCTCTCCACACTCAACCCTCTTCTTTATCCCCACCCTGACTTCTGGTCTCACACATCCATTTGACCTCTCTGGTGGAAATCGCAGATACAATAATAACACAGCACATACAAAATTGAGCTTATAATCTCGCTTCTCTCTTGCTCAGTTTCCTTCTTCTCTATCTCAGAGAAGAGCATTCCATGCATTAGGTTGTGCAAGCCAGAAATACAGGATCGTATTTGTCAAAATCCTCTTTTCTTTTGATTTTCAATATTCTACCAAGTCCTGTCACTTTTCCTTCAAAACTGTCCTTTCCCCTGTATCTGTCCCACATCTCTCCAACTCCATCAACTGCACTTCATTTAAAAATACTGTCATCTTTTATGTCAACTTCTGTAACTCCCATCTACATTCTCTTCCTTGGTTAACCTTGCCACCTGTAATCTTCCTCCATACTAGAGTCAATGAAAATTTATAAAATAAAAATTTGAATTATTTTGTCAGATCCTGATTCTCCTTTTATTTTTCAAAGCATTTCCACCACTCTGACCATGATCCATTCTGTGGACAGCGATGCCCTGAAAGAGCTGAACCTTGTCCCTCACAAGATCCCCACAACTCCTCCCCTGTCTTCCAGGTCAATGTTCTTCTGTACTGCTTTTCTCTACCTCTGGGCCTCACGAAGTTAATTCCTTTCCTGATTATATAGTGATTCTCTTTCCCTTAATTGACCCTTTGCTGAATTCATTCCTATTCATTACTGAGATGTCTTAAATAAAATCCTTGTAGCTTTCTTGAAGAAGCATTCATTGATCTTCCAGAAAAAGTCACTTTAAAAATTTTAATTTATTTTATGCCCTTATTTTATGTTTTTAGAGTAACTGGTCTCTGTTTTGAGTTTCTTATTATAACTATATATTAACATATGTGCTACTTTTTTTTATTTATCTAACTCTGCCTCATGGACAGCATGTTTCTGTTTGCTCATTATTTTATACCTATCATAGAGCATATAGTTACTAATAAATACTGTTGAATGTATACATATTAGTCATAATCATAATGAATGACTTTGATTAAGAACTTGTTATTTGCTAGGTAGCATGCTGAATATTTATATTGTGGAGTTTAATATTCAGAACAACTCTTTGATTCTGATATAATTATGGATCCCTTTGTTAAATTATTAAATAATCATTTTATGATTATGAGAAGACTGAGATATAGACAGGTGATGAATTTCCCCCAAATCGCAGGACTGTAAGGAGTACAGCTGGACGTTTAATCCTGGTTCTCTGACTCCTGACACCATAGTCTATGCCACTTGGCCAACTCTTCTCTCAGTCTGCTTAAACAAACAAACAGAACAGAAGAAAAGAGGCTCCAGCCAAGATTATGCTGAAAGAAGTCTCTTATTTTTCTGGTGGAAATTGTGCTTGTGTCTCAATGTTTAAATAAACTATTTTAAATTATAGTGATGTACAACTCCTGATAAGGTTCAGTCAGAGAGGACTTAGCCCAAGTTAAAAAACACAAAATTATTTTCTGAAGTACTGCTTATTCAGTGCATTTTACTTTTTAGTTAAATCAAAGTATAAGGAAATAACCTAGACATAAAAAAATCATTAATTTTGGAGTCCAAATGAGAGCATTAAGACAAAAAATCTCCTTCTGAAGTACAGAACAATTGACACAGAGATGTGTCACAGAAAAGAACATATACCATTAGAATCTCATAGAAGTGTATGGAATTCATTTAGAATGGAAAGAAATCAGCATTGTTTCAGTCAAAAGGAAAGGAAAATGACACGAAGTGCTATTTCTTCAGGAATGTAGCTCTCAAAACATTCTTATATGGAACACTAAAATAAATAACATTCATATTTTCTCCATGACCTCAATTTTGTAGTGAAAAAGTATATGGAGTGGTTTTATTCAACTTAATGTCTTCCTTGTTAATTTATTCTAGGACTGGGTATTATACAGCCTATTAGAATTTAAGTCAGAATTAGCAAAAAACAATAGTTTGTCTGCAGGAAGTTGTTTGTTTGTTTTTTACTTATTTTAGGATGCATTTATCAATATATTGTGGTGTTTGCAAATAAGTCTACAGTTTCCAGATGCCATCTCCTCTGAGTACGTTTGCTTCAGGCAAACTAAGAAGATCATAAAAGAAAAAGTAATAAGATCACTAGGTTGGTTTGCAAGTACTTAAAACTCCAGAGCTATCTAAGAGAAACATGTGAATACAAATGTAAGATGAAATAAATAGAACTCTTAGTTGTAACAAATCATAAAACCTCTACACTAGTTGAAAAATCATATTGTGGTTTTCTTTGAAATTTCTAATGGATACTTTGTAAACTATATCATTAACCACTTCAAGGCATCAGTTTAAACGTTTAAAAAATAAGGAAAATCTCCCTATTCTACCCTTGGTTAATATAGACTATAATATTGATAAGTTATTTTAATTTGTTGATTTCTTGTATAAGTATCAACAGATAATTTGTATATCTGAAAGATGATATATTTCTAACATGTACATGTTAAGTCAAATTTCATTCCTTTTGACTAAGAGCTCTTACAGAATTTATAGAAATTTTAGATCTACAGGATATTTTAGAATTATATCAAGTTTAAGAACATGAAAATGTACCATATTTTAAATGGAGTCTCACAGTAATGAGACTATTGATTTTTTTTTAACATCCAAAATAACTGTAGGTATTTTTGTAGTAGCTGTAAAAACAAATTCTCTGGAATGTACATAGTTTATACCAGATAAACTTAATTTATCATTCTGCATTTAAGATACGATTATTCAAAACTTTGAGGAAAACATGATATAGAAACAGATAATCTGAGCAGAATCTAATATTTGAAAGTATTGTAGATCAAGTATAGGTAAAAATTCTGTCCACAATATTTAAATAGGTTTTGGTGCTACTACCTTTGTTCACTTTCTGACCAGGATTTGGAAACAGATTGGTATAAGAACTTAGGAAAGCATTACACAGTTTAGCTTGACTGATAGAATGTGTGGTATGATTTTAAAATCCTGCAAATGGTAAGCCAACAAGGCAGGTCATTTTGACTGAAGATCATGTCACAGAACCAGTACTTGAAAATGATCTGACAGTCTTTGATAAAGGTAAAGAGTGGAATCAACTGATTTAATTCTAAATTCAGATTTCCCCATCCCTTAAGCAGCCTTAATCCAACTTTTACAATTTCTTATAGAAAATCTTTCAGTTTAATTTCTCCTCGTACTTGTTTGTAACACTGTCCCAGTGGATCATTTGGGCTCCTTTATTCTTAATGATGTTGATAGGTACTTAGTCATGTAAATCACCATTTTCATCTTGGCTGAAATGTGATGGGATAACTTTAAAAATTAAAACATAAAATTAGGGGGTTTTAAACTACCAAGGTAGGGATAATTCAACTATTTTATAGTTTTAAAGAGGTGAATACAAAAATCTCTTTATATCTACAATAAACATATGGTTTGTTTTGATTTACTTCTTTAATAGATTCTAATTACATTAAAATGCCTGAGATGTTTCTTTAGGCTAATATTCACAAGTATCAGCTTCAGAGTAGACAGAAAAATACCCTTGGAAAGAAAAACTGATTTGAATTTATATCTTCAAATCTATGGATATAAAAATGTCCTGATTTTTTAATCCTGAGATTCATCTTTGAACTCTACAATGTTGAAAATAAGTTGAAGTAGTTTATCATTCACAGTAAAATTTAAATATGATTTCTAATTTTTCAGTTACCTTATCTTTCAGTAGAGTGGTTTACACACATTAGTTCCTAGATATTTGGTCTTTGGTGATCTGATGATATTTAAACATTTACTTGTACAATTTTTTCTTAAAAGGTATGGCATTTTGCATTTTAATTTCTTTATGACTGTGGTTTATAGCAGTTTTGGTCAGTGGTTAGCTGGACTTCCTAGTAGCTCATATGGTAAAACATCTGCCTACACTGTGGGAGACCTGGATTCAATCCCTGGATCAGGAAGACCTCCTGGAGAAGGAAATGTCAACCCACTCCAGTATTCTTGTCTGGAAAATCCCATGGATGGAGGAGCCTGGTAGGCTACAGTCCATGGGGTTGCAAAGAGTCGGACACAACTGAGCAACTTCACTCACTCACTCACTAGCTTGGTTAGCGGTTAGTTATAGTGGTTTTGGAGAAGGCAATGGCATCCCACTCCAGTACTCTTGCCTGGAAAATCCCATGGACGGAGGAGCCTGGAAGGCTGCAGTCCATGGGGTCGCTGAGGGTTGGACATGACTGAGCGACTTCACTTTCACTTTTCACTTTCATGCATTGGAAATGTCAACCCACTCCAGTGTTCTTGCCTGGAGAATCCCAGGGATGGGGGAGCCTGGTGGGCAGCTGTCTATGGTGCCACACAGAGTCGGACACAACTGAAGTGACTTAGCAGCAGCAGCATAGTGGTTTTGGTTAGTAAATTCTTATTAGCAATAGGAATATGCCCATATTAATCTGCCTAAGAATAAGAAAATTTTGAAAAGCAGTCTATGTTAAAATAATTGTAGATCAAATAATTTTCTTTAAATCAGGATAAAAGAACTGAGATTTCTGCTTCTGGCTGAGTTAGAATAAAAGGCATTAGGCTTATGTGTGCATCTAAAATAACAACAAAGAAGGAAAGAAGAAAGGAATACAGAGGGAAAAAAAAGAATGAAAGGAAGAAAGGAAAGAAGGAAGTAAGAAAATAAAGAAATAGGAAAACAAAAGAAAAAAAAAACAAGAAAGAAGAAATATATGAAACAATGTATTCAAGACACTGGACATCAGACACTGAAGGAGAGTAATTCCTGAGATATGAAAAACAAATGGAATGAACACTAATTGTACAAGCTCACTGCCTTCAGAGATTCCAGGCACTGATACAGGGAAGGAAAAAGGAAGAAGAGTGTACAAACCACCCTGGATTGAAGAGATGGAGCTAAGTGGTCAGGAAGATCAAAGTAGTGAGACCTCAAATGATGGTGTCATAAAAGAAAGCTGCAACAGGTAGAAAGCTCCAGAAGTCTGTGGAGGTGCCACTTAAGTATTCAGCAGGTCAGTATTCAGTAGACTAATGATAGTTACACATGTTTAAGGAAACCACTCAAGTTCTGGGAAAGAGCCATGTCAGAATTATAGGGATGGTTGTTCAGTTGCCAAATCATGTCTTACTCCTTGCAACCCCATGGACTGCAGCATGGCAGGCTTCCCTGTCCCTCACCATCTCCCAGAGTTTGCCCAAATTTATGTCCATTGAATCAGTGACGCCACCTAATCATCTCATCCTCTGTTGTCCCCTTCTCCTTTTGCCTTCAATCTGTCCCGCATCAGGGTCTTTTCCAATGAGTTGATGCTTTGCCTCAGTTGGCCAAAGTATTGGAGCTTCAGCTTCAGCATCAGTCCTCCCAATGCGTATTCAGGATTTATTTCCTTTAAGATTGACTGGTTTGCTCTCCTTGCAGTTCTAGGGACTCTCAAGAGTCTTCTTCAGCACTACAATTCAAAAACATCAATTCTTTGATGCTCTGCCTTCTTTATGGCTCAGTTCTCACATCTGTACATGGCTACTAGAAGGACCATGAAGTGAAGTGAAGTGAAGGGAAGTGAAAGTCACTCAGTCCTGTCTGACTCTTTGCAACCCCATGGACTATACACTGTATGGAATTCTCCAGGCCAGAACACTGGAGTCTGTACCTGTTCCTTCTCCAGGTGATCTTCCCAACACAGGGATTGAACCCAGGTCTCCCATGTTGCAGGGGGATTCTTTACCAGCTAAGCCACCAGGGGAGCTCAATAATACTGGAGTGGGCAGCCTATCCCTTCTCCAGCAGATCTTCCTGACCCAGGAATTGAATTAGGGTCTTCTGCATTACAGGCTGATTCTTTACTGGCTGAGCTACCAGGGAAGCCCCAAAAGACCATAGCCTTGACTACATGTACCTTTCTTTGCGAAGTGATATCGCTGCCTTTTAATGCACTATGTTTGCCATAGCTTTCCTGCCAAGAAGCAAGCATCTTTTAATTACATGGCTGCAATCACCATCTGCAGTGATTTTAGAGCCCAAGCAGAGGAAAGCTGCCACTGCTTCCACTTTTCCTCTTCTATTTGCCATGATGGTACCGAAGGCTTTGACTGTGCAGGTCACAACAATCTGCAGAAAATTTGTAAAGAGTTAGGAATACCAGACCACCTCACCTGCCTTCTGAGAAAATTTTATGCAGATCAAGAAGCAACAGTTAGAACTGGACATGGAACAACAGACTGGTTCCAAATCAGGAAAGGAGTACATCAAGGCTGTATATTGTCACCCTGCTTATTTAACTTACATGCAGAGTACATCATGAGAAATGCTGGGCTTGAGGAAGCACAACCTGGAATCAAGATTGCTGGGAGAAATATCAATAACCTCAGATATTCAGATGATACCATACTTATGGCATAAATTAAAGAACTAAAGAGCCTCTTGATGAAAATGAAAGAGGAGAGTGAAAAAGTCAGCTTAAAACTCAACATTCAGAAAACTAAGATCATGGCATCTTGTCCCATCACTTCATGGCAAATACATGGAGAAACAGTGGAAACAGTGTCTGATTTTATTTTCTTGGGCTCCAAAATCACTGTAGATGGTGACTGCAGCCATAAACTTAAAAGACTCTTGATCCTTGGAAGAAAAGTTGTGACCAACCTAGACAGCATATTAAAAAGCAAAGACATTAATTTGCCAACAAAGGTCCATCTGGTCAAATTATGTTTTTTCCAGTAGTATGTATGGATGTGATAGTTGGACTATAAAGAAAGCTGAGTGCCAAAGAATTGATGCTTTTGAACTGTGGTGTTAGAGAAAACTCTTGAGATTCCCTTGGACAGCAAGGAGATCCAACCAGTCCATCCTAAAGGAAATCAGTCCTGAATATTCATTGCAAGGCCTGATAGTGAAGCTGAAAGTCAAATACTTTGGCCACCTGATGTGGAGAACTTACTCATTTGAAAAGTCTCTGATGCTGGGAAAGATTGAAGGTGGGAGGAGAAGGGGAGGACAGAGGATGAGATGGTTGGGTAGCATCACCAACTCGATGGAAATGAGTCTGAATAAATTCCGGGAGTTGGTGAAAGACAGGGAGGCCTGGTATGCTGCATGTAGTCCATGGGGCTACAAACAGACAGACACGACTGAGCGACTGAATTGAACTGATGAGACCAGATTCCGTGATCTTAGTTTTTTTAATATTGAGTTTTAATCCAGCTTTTTCACTCTCCTCTTTAACCCTCATCAAGAGGCTGTTTGTTCCTCTTCGCTTTCTGGCATAAGTGTAGTATCATCTGCATATCTGAGGTTTTTGATATTTTTCTTCACAGGGTTGGTACCTGTTTTTAATAATTAGAATGGAAAACCTAATAATTCCTGGTACTAGATAAAGTATGTGGAAGGGTATTAACCACTTAGTAATAGAAAATAACTAGCCCTGGAGTAAACACTTCCATGGTTCCATTTAACAAATCTTAACAGGAAACCCTCAAAGCACCAAAGTGCTTCCAAGTAATGTAACTGTGTTCCAGAACAGAGTTGAAAAATAATTCATATATTCATAAATTTTTAGTACCAAAGAAGGCAAATATTGCAATATCTGACATTGAATTGAAGATAACTAGGCAACAAAGATGGAGAAGGCGATGGCACCCCACTCCAATACTCTTGCCTGGAAAATCCCATGGACAGAGGAGCCTGATGGGCTGCAGTCCATGGGGTAGCTAAGAGTCAGACAGGACTGAAGCGACTTAGCAGTAGCAGCT
>NW_011494748.1:2528697-2531777 GCF_000754665.1 Bison bison bison | reverse complement strand
CCTGGAAAATCCCATGGACAGAGGAGCCTGATGGGCTGCAGTCCATGGGGTCGAGAAGAGTCGGACACAACTGAGCGACTTCCCTTTCACTTTTCACTTTCATGCATTGGAGAAGGAAACGGCAACCCACTCCAGTGTTCTTGCCTGGAGAATCCCAGGGACGGGGGATCCTGGTGGGCTGCCGTCTATGGTGTCGCACAGAGTCGGACACAACTGAAGTGACTTAGCAGCAGCAGGCAACAAAGAAGTGGAAACATATGAAACATAATGAGGAGACATATCAATCAACCAAACTGACCCCAAACTCTAGAAAAGTCTTTAAAGCAGTTAAAACAATATTCCATATGTTCAAATAGTTAACTCAGCCATGGTATATATGAAAAAATCAATATCAAACCTCTAGACCAAAAGACAACACAACGCCTGAGATGAAAAAAATATATTAAATGAAATTAGTGACAGGAAGCAGAAAAACATAATGAATTTGAAAACATAGCAATGAAACTATCCAAAATTAAACAAGGAAAGAAAGATTTGATAATTTTAAAAAACTAAAAAATTTATACTTAGAATTCCCAAAGGAAAGAGAAAAATGAGAGCAAAAAAATTAAAGAAATAATGGCAGAAAGTTTCCAAACTTTATGAAAAATATACACCCATATTTTTAGTAATCCTAATGAATTCTAATCACAAGAAACATGAAAACTGCCATAAGTCACATTTTAATCAAATTCTCAAAACCAAGGATAAATAGAAAAATATTAAAACTTCCAGAGAAAACACATGTTGTGTAGAGGGATATAAAATAAAGAATGATGGATCATTTTTTTTTCCCCATTGGAAATAATGCTAGTGAAAAGTGGAACATCATCTTTTGAGAGTATAGGGAAAAAAAAAAAAAAATACCCATCTGAAATTCTATATATACCCAAAATATTTTTCAAAATGAGAGTGATATGATATTTCTTCAGACTTAGAATAGTTGCAAAAATTCATCAGAAGGAAACATGCTCTACAAATATTAAAATTCATTAAAGACAAGGAAAATGAAACCAGTTAGCACAGAGGAATGAGAAACCACCAGAAATGTTAACTGCATAGGTAAAAAGATAAAGATTATTCTTGATTATATAAATCTGGAACATTTGGAACATAAATAGTGGTTAAACAAACAAAAACCACAAAAATATGAGGTTTTTACCACATGTGTAACCTATACTTATAACTGCTATAGCATTAAGGGAAGAAATAAAAGTATAAAGTTCTTTATACTAAATGTAAAGAGGTGTATCATTTGAAAGCAATCTCAGAAGTATATTGTAAATCCTAAAACAACCGCTAAAGTAACAAAACAATAATAAAGTAACAAAACAAAATAGCTAGTCATCCAGCAAAGATAAAATGCTCTTTTAAGAATTATTAATTAATCGAAAAAAATGAGAGCAAAATAGGACAAATAGTAAATTCACAGCACAACTATAATCTGAAATCTTACTATATCAAGAATTACATTAAAGTAATAGCTATATACATCCATAATATAAAGACAGAAATTATCATTCTATTAAAAGCCCTAGAAGAAATACACTTTAAATATAAACACAAACATTGGATAAAAAGGAAAGGATAGAAACAATACATAGCATACTAAGACTAATCAAAAGAAAGCTGAATGAATTTATAAAAATATTAAACAAAGTATCTCTCAGAAGAAAGAATATCAATCTGATAAAAAGAATCTATTAAAAATACCCTAGAGGCAACATCAAAATGTTGAAAGATTAAATGTGTTTCCTCTAGGATCTGGAAAAGAATGAGAATGTCTTCTCTCACAACTTTTGTTCAACATTGTATTGGAGATGATAATCAGTTCCATAAGGAAACAAAAAGAAATAAAAAGCACCTATGTTGGAAAGGAAAAATAAATGTTTTCATTTGTACAAAATAGATCATCATGGAGTAATAAATAAACACTATGGTTTTGTTTGCTATGGAATCTACAAAAAGATGGAGTTTTCATGGTTTGGGATACAGAATCAGTATACAAAATCCAACTGCATTTCTATATACCATCCAGGAATATCTAGAAATTGAAATTACAAAAATAGTAACATCAGTAAATTTTGAATATGTATAAATGCATACAACAAAAGATGAGAGAGACTCATAAGCTCAAAACAATAAAACTAGGTGGATAGAAATTAAAGTCCTAAAAGTGGAAATATATATTATGTTCATGGTTCTGAAAACTTACTATTACTAAGATGTTGATTCTTCTCCAGTTGATTTATAGATAGTATACATCCTTGAAGAAAATCTGTTTGTTTTGAACAAATTGACAGATTTATTCTAAAACCCATTGAAATATTCAAAGAAGCTATAGAAAGACAAACTTGAAGTTAACCTACTTTGAATAGTATAGTATCAAGGTCACAATATATAGATTAATGGGGGGTAATTAAAATATTTTTATAACAGCCATATTGAGCATGGCTTCCCTGGTGGCTCAGATAGTAAACAATCTGCCTGAAATGCAGGAGATCCAGGTTCTATCCCTGGGTTGGGAAGATCCCCTGGAGAAGGGCATGGTAACCCACTCCAGTATTCTTGCCTGGAGAATACCATGGACAGAGGAGCCTGGTTGGCTACAGTCCATGGGGTCGTGGAGTCAGACACAACTGATTAACACACACAGTATTATAGAGTAATACTTCACACCATAAAAAATAATAAGCAACTGGTCATTAAACACTTATAACTGAATGAAAAAAATGTTATGATGAGCCAAAGAAACTCAATTGTATGGTATATTTCTTTTAATATTTATGTACTGTAAGTCATGTGTACACTGATTATTCATATTTTGAATAATAATTTGATCCTAATTTTCCTTGAATCATATATTGGAGTCAAAGACTGACTGAATTTGAATACATGGTTCCAGAAATCATTTATTGATATTTGCCTTGCAGAACTTTATTATGAAATTATTCACATTAAGTTTTTTGTTTCCTTCTTGGCAGTAGATGAGAAAGAAGAGAAGGCTGAATAGTTTTATAGCACACATTTCTGCAAAGAAA
>NW_011494748.1:2521365-2528597 GCF_000754665.1 Bison bison bison | reverse complement strand
TCTGCAAAGAAAGCTCAGAAATTCTTGCTGTGTGCCCACAGGGACTTTTATCTTGAGACACTGGGAACCATCCCCATTTCTAATGCTAGAGGAGCAGCAGTACAGTATTCTGAGCTTTCTCTTAAGGACACAGAAAGGAAATGCTGTGCTGTCCTCATCTCTGATTCTTCTTTGTATTTTACCAGATGGTTTGGAAGGATCACTAAACATATTTTCCCACAGAGGAAAAACAAAAGTTCATTCTCCTCTCTAGCTCTTGTCCTAACAGTTATAAAATATTTACCTGCAATTATTCCCTTAATAATGGCCTGTGACTTTTAAATAGATTTCTTATTAGAAGAACCATTTTCAATTTTAAAACTAAATTTATATTATTAAAGAGCTTATCAAAGAACTCAAAATTATTTCTTCTTAAAAATTGAGGTGTAGTTGATTTACAATATGTTAATTTCTATTCTACAACAAAGTAATTCAGTTATAAATATGTATATATACATTCTTTTTTATATTCTTTTCCATTATAATTTATTATAATGGATAAGGATGTTGAATATCGTCCACTGTACCATATAGTAGAACCTTATTGTTTATCTAGTCTATATAAAATAATTTGCATCTGCTAACTTCAAACACCCACCCAGTCCTACTCCTCCCTCTTGGCAACAACAAGACTGTTCTTTGTGTTTGAGTCTGTTTCTGTTTCATAGTAGTTTCATTTGTGTTATATTTTAGATTTTGCATATAATTGATATATGGTATTTGTCTTTCTCTTTCTGACCTCACTTAGTATGATAATCTCTAGCTACATACATATTGCTGCAAATGGCATTATTTTATTTATATATTTTTCTCTATCTGACTTTCTTTTTTTTATTTTTTAACTTTACAATATATTTTTTAAGCTGAGTAATATTGTATAAGTGTGCCACATCTGAGACATTTAGGTTGTTTCCATGTCTTGGCTATTGTGAACAGTGCTGCAATGAACACAGGGTTTTATGTATATTTTTGAATTATAATTTTGACTGAATATATGCCCAGGAGTAGGATTGCTGGATGATATGGTAATTTTATTTTTAAGTTTATTTTCCATGCTGTTTTCCACAGTGGCTGCACCAGCTTACATTCCCACCAACAGTATACAAGGGTTCCCTTTTCTCCATACCCTCTCCAGGATTAGTCACTTTAGTTGTGTCTGACTCTTTGTGACCCTATGGACTGTAGCCCATCAAGCCCCTCTGTCCATGGGATTCTCCAGGCAAGAATACTGGAATGGGTTGCCATTTCCTTCTCCAGGGGATCTACTTGACCCAGGCATTGAACTTGCATCTCTTATGTCTCCTGCATTGGCAGGATTATTCTTTACCACACTACATTGTTCTAGTGTCACCTAGAAAGCCCTAGACCGAGGTCTAGACCTAGAGACACCCTCTCTAGCATTTGTTATTTGGAGACTTTTAAATGATGGCCATTCTCACTGCCATGAGGTGGTAGATTATTACAGTTTTTATTTGCATTACTCTAATAATTGGCAATCTTGAGTATTTTTTCATGTGCCTTTAAGCCTTTGTATTTCTATTTTGGAGAAATGCCTATTGAGATCTTCTGGATTATATTAAAAAACTTTGTATTTAACTTATGGTGACTGTGAAGCAATCAATTTAGTTGATGAGAATCAAACTTTAGAAATTTTTTCTGTTACAGTATGTGATATGGACTAGAGAAAAATGGATGAAACTAAAAATAGAGGGGCATTTAAAAATTCTAAAACAACTATCTACTGAGAAATTATTACTAATAAAAAGGAACAGAAGAAAGAAAACTCATGGAAAAAAAGTGCCTCAATTGTCCCATTAATTTAAGCTTTAATTGTAAAAGATAGAGAGAGGTAAGAAGATTTCTACAATTCTGGGTGGGGAAGTGAATGGATTTGTTCTTGCTCTACAAAGTGGACAGTGCAGGAGGCTAGAAGGAGGAAAATATTTTTTGTTTGAACAATCTGAGTCCAATAAGCAGCTGACATGACTACTGTAATTTTTTTAGTCCATTTGGAAGAAGTGTAGTGGGGTGATGGGGTAAAGGGATTACAATAATTAAATTTTAGAATATGCTGGGACTTCAGATTTCACATGAAAAATAGACCTGAATAGTGACAACATGAAATATGTGGTTATGAGAATGAGTAAGCTGGGATAAAGATGTGGAATTCAAGGCACTGGAAGCAGGAGCTACATTGCTTGATGAATCATCTATAGAAGATTAAATACGTCCAGAAATATAGTTGGATTTGAGGGATCTCAATGTCTTCAATGAAGAGAGGCATAAAAAAATCAATATGAGGTATATCAATGGAAGCAACTCAGTTGAGTCCATATATAAATTTTATTTGGTGAAACTCATCATAGATGTAGTTTAATTTATTTGTGAATGTGTACAATGGGCTTCCTGGTGGAGTTAGTGGTAAAGAATCTGCCTGCCAGTGCAGGAGACAGAAGAGACTTGGATTTGAGCCCTGGGGCAGGAAAATTCCCTGGATTAGGAAGTGATAACTCAATTCAGTATTCTTGCCTGGAAAATTCCATAGGCAGAACAACCTGGCTGATTACAGTCCATGAGGCCGCAAAGAGTTGGATGTGACTGAGCACACGCACGCACACACACGCACACACACACACACACACACACTCACATGTACACACAAATGTATATATATTACATATAAATTCAGATACAAATCAGTTTAATTTACATATAAATTAATTATATATAAATGTATATGATATATAATATAAAATAAAATTTATAAATGGACAAATACTAAAATATGTTTATTTTTAATTTATTAACTTGAGGTAGTAAATAACTTCCACAGATAGTACCGTGCTTCTGAAATAGCCATCACATTATTTCAATGGAAAGAAAAGCTATTGGAACCAAAGAGATAATATCAAATGCTTGGGCCTCTGGAAATTTAAAACTACTTCAAAATAGATTTTCAGTACTCACGCACATGCCTGTACTTTTTTATGTTGAATTCAATGAATAAATTTTCTATCTCTGTTGTTTATGCAAATAACAATTATTCTTATATTCTTTAGAAAAAAAAGAATTTATGAGTAATTTTATATTTCACACAGCTTTATCCAATGTTTCACTGACCTGGAGAATTGCATTGGCCTAGGAATTAGCACAAAGAGAAGTGTACCAGAGTGAGCTGATGTAATATCATGAAACTATATACATAAGAATGTCAAAGTAGTATAATTGCTTCTGAAAAATCAGTGTTTGCCACAATCTCAGGAAGTAGCCTTCTTATTAGTCCTTATTGACTACTACTATTACCTTATAGTATTATGTTAAATATAACACCTCTTTTTAGTATTATATTTTATTTAAAAGTACAGATACATTTCATTTAATACATTAAAGTAAATTGACAGTTATTTGGGGCTTTGCTGTCTTTAAACAGAAAAACTTTGGCAGTCACAATTCAGAAGGAAGGAAGGATGCAATACTTAAAATTACAAATGTACAATTCTAACTCTTTGAAATTATAAAAACTTTATGATGAAAACGTTAACCTCTTTCAAATAGCAAATATATTGGAAGCAGAAATTGCATCATAATTCTCAAATCACTGTAAATCAGGTAAATGGCTTAAATTTATATGTTTATGATACCCAGGTAAGAAATAATCAGAAATATTTTATTGTTGATAGGAATGCAATTTGCTGTATTTGGGAGGGAAGGGCATGGGGCAATATTTATTGGTGAAAAAAATATAAAAGTCTTTTAATCAGTAATACAAATTTTGAGATTATATCCTTCAGAAATAAAAGCACTGTAAGTTAAGGAACACCCATATCCCACATTTCCTCACTGATAGACGTATGACAAAAAATCACTTTATATCCTTCATGTAAAATATACATTATAAAATGCAAAATATGTCCTCTGTCTCCCTTTTCTCCTTCTGCCTTCAATCTTTCTCAGCATCAGAGTCTCTTCTAATCAGTTGGAAGAGGGGAACAGAGGATGAGATGGTTGTATGGCATCATGGCCGCAAGAGACATGAACTTGGGCAAACTTCAGGAGATGGTGAGGGACAGGGAAGCCTGGCACGTTGCAGTCCATGGAGTCTCAAAGAGACAGACATGACTTGGCTACTGAATAACAACAATAAAATATACAGAAGTTGAAAAAGAATGAATAAATGTAGAATGTGTTGGATAACACTTGGATTCAGTGCATAAAGTAATTTGTAAAAATTTGTGTGAGACGTGTAAAATAGTGTATATGATCACATTATATATTAAAACAAAGAATAAAACATCTCCACATTCATGTTTATATGTTTAAATGCCTTTGTAAGATCAGAGAAAACAACATGGTAATTCAAATACCACATTTTTACTTTTGTTTCCAGAAAATTATAAGATTCTTTTCTATGTTCTTGATGTGATACCTTGAACTTTATTACAATTATATTTTTTAAAAAAGATTAAACTAAGAAAAAGTTGTAAAATTTTTAATTAAGCAAATATTTACTTTAAAAACAATGCATATAATTGTGGTCAAAATTTGGTAAATTCCTAGGAGGTGTTAAAGAGCAATATTGCCATCTACTGGTCATTTATTCAAATTAAAGTGACATGTGTGCATGCCTGCTTGGTGTCGCTTCAGTTGTGTCTGACTCTTTGTGACCCTATGGACTGTAGCTTGCCATGCTCCTCTGTCCATGGAATTCTCCAGGCAAGAATCCATGAAATTCTCCAAATTCAACACACTGGAGTGGGTTGTCATTTCCTTCTCCAGGGGATCTTTTCAACCCAGGGATTGAACCCACATCTCCTATGTCTCCTACATTGGCAACTTGTTTTTTTTACTACTAGTGCCACCTGGGAAGTCCAAAATCTATCTAATATAATGGACAAATAAGGACATTAAAATATTCTAAGATATCAACATTCACCATGGAATGATTTTTTTTCCTATTCAGTGTATACCACATTACCAGGGTGATGCTGGCCTCATAAAATGAATTTGAAAGTGTTTTTTGATTTTTTTCTAATGGTTTCTTTATCATTATTAAATTTCTCAATTTCTTCATGCACTGCTTTATTAATTTAATTTAGTTGTCTATGTGCTGTTGTATTTTACTGAACTCATTTTAAAACAAAAATTCTGATTTCTTTGTCAGTTCAAAAATCTCTATTTCTTTAAGATCAGTTGTTGAAACTTTATTGGCTTCTGTTGGTGGTGTCATGTTTATCTGATTCTTTGTTACTCTTCTTTCTTTGTGTTGGCATCTGCATTTGAGTAAGTGATCTCTCTTCCAGACTTTACACATTCCCTTTGTCAGGGAAAGGCCTTCACTAGTCCAGTCAGCGTGGGCACCAGACCAAGCAACTGGTATTGACAGACAAGCAGGGCTTACTATCAAAGATCTTGGTTGGGAAAGGCCATGACAGTTCTCTGAGATTGGGAGTGAGGGATCATCAGTTGAGTTCCACAATTGGGTTGGCCTTCTCTTTGGGTTTTACATTCAAGTGGAGCTGCTGAATGGACCTTCTGGTTGGTTGAAAGCACTCTGTGGCCAAGGGGTCAATAGCTGGGCCCTGTGGTCACTTCTGGGTGAATTAGGTCTCAGGTTACATTCCCTGGCAGTGAGGCTACTAATTAGACTCTGTAACTGTACAAGTCTGCAGGCTGGGCTCTGCAATTGCTTCTGGTCAAGTGAGGTACCACTTGTTGTTCAGTTGCCCAGTCATGTCCAACTCTTTGTGACCCCATGGACTGCAGCATGTCAGGCATCCCTGTCCCTCACCATCTCCCAGAGTTTGCCCAAGTTCATGTTCATTGCATTGGTGATGCCGTCCAGTCATCTCATGCTCTGACACCCTCTTATCCTTCTGCCCTCAATCTTTCCCAGCATCAGGGACCTTCCCAATGAGTTCTCTGTTTGAATCAGATGACCAAAATACGGAAGTTTCAGCTTTAGCATCAGTATTTTCAATGAACATTCAGGGTTGATTCCCTTAAGATTGACTGGTTTGATCTCCTTGCTGTCCAAGGGACGTTCAGGAGCCTTGTCCAGCACAACAGTTCGAAGACATCAATTCTTTGACATTCTGCCTTCTTTCCAGTCCAGCTTTCACAACTGTACATGACCACTGGGAAGACCATAGCCTTGACTATATGGACCTTTTTCAGCAGAGTACTGTCCCTGATATTCAACACACTGTCTAGGATTGTCATCGCTTTCCTGTCAAAATCAATTGTCTTCTGATTTCATGGCTGCAGTCAATGTTCATAGTGATTTTTGAGCTCAAGAAGAGGAAGTCTGTCACTATTTTCACATTTTTCCCTTCTATTTGGCATGCAGTAATGGGGCCAGATACCATGATCACACTTTTTCTTTTTTTTAATATTTAGTTTTAAGCCAGATCTTTCACTCTCCTCCTTCACCCTCATCAAGAGGCTCTTTAGTTCCTCTTTGCTTTCTGCCACTAAAGTGGTATCATCCACATACCCTAGGTTGTTGATGTTTCTCCTGCTTGTCTTGATTCCAGCTTGTAATTCATCCAGCCTGGCATTTCTTATGATGTGCTCAGCATACAGATTAAACAAACAGGTGACAGCAGAAAGCACTGTCATACTCCTTTTTCAATCTTGAACCAATTAGTTGTTTCATCCAGGGTTCCATCTGTTGCTTCTTGACCTGCATACAGGTTTCTCAGAAGACAGGTGAGATGGTCTGGTATCCCCATGTCTCTAACAGCTTTCCACAGTTTATCGTGATCCACACAGTCAAAGGATTTAGTGTAGTCAATGAAACAGAGATAGATGTTTTTTGTTTTGTTTTGTTTTCCCCTGAAATTTGCTTGTTTTCTCCATAATTCAGTGAATCTTGGCAATTTGATCTCTAGTTCCTCTTCCTTTTCTAAACCCAGCTTGGACATCTAGAAGTTCTTAGTTCACATAATGCTGAAGCCTAGCATACAAGATTTTAAGCATGACCTTACTTGCATGAGAAAAGAGGGCAATTGTCTGATGCTTAGCACATTCTTTGATACCAATTCTTGGGAATTGAAATGAGGATTGACCCTTTCCAGTTTTGCGGTCACTGCTGGGTCTTCCAGATTTGCTGACAAAATGAATGCAATACCTTGATGGCATCATCCTTTAGGGATTTGAATATTTCTATTAGAATTTCATTACATCCACCATTA
>NW_011494748.1:2509066-2521265 GCF_000754665.1 Bison bison bison | reverse complement strand
TAAAATTAATCAAGTCCATCAAATTGCCAACATCCGCTGGATCATTGAAAAAGCAAGAGAGTTCCAGAAAAACATCTATTTCTGCTTTATTGACTATGCCAAAACCTTTGACTGTGTTTATCAGAATAAATTGTGGACAATTCTGAAAGAGATGGGAATACCAAACCACCTGACCTGCCTCTTGAGAAATCTGTATGCAGGTCAGGAAGCAACAGTTAGAACTGGACATGGAACAACAGACTGGTTCCAAATAGGAAAAGGAGTACGTCAAGGCTGTATATTGTCACCCTGCTTATTTAACTTATATGCAGAGTACATCATGAGAAATGCTGGACTGGAAGAAACACCAGCTGGAATCAAGATTGCCAGGAGAAATATCAATAACCTCAGATATGCAGATGACACCACCCTTATGGCAGAAAATGAAGAGGAACTAAAAAGCCTCTTGATGAAAGTGAAAGTGGAGATGAAAAAGTTGGCTTAAAGCTCAACATTCAGAAAACGAAGATCATGGCATCCAGTTCCATCACTTCATGGGAAATAGATGGAGAAACGGTGGAAACAATGTCAGACTTTATTTTTCTGGGCTCCAAAATCACTGCAGATGGTGACTGCAGCCATGAAATTAAAAGACGCTTACTCCTTGGAAGGAAAGTTATGGCCAACCTAGACAGCATATTCAAAAGCAGAAACATTACTTTGCCAACAAAGGTCCATCTAGTCAAGGCTATGGTTTTTCCTGTGGTCCTGTATGGATGTGAGAGTTGGACTATGAAAAAGGCTGAGCGCTGAAGAATTGATGCTTTTGAAGTGTGGTATTGGAGAAGACTCTTGAGAATCCCTTGGACTGCAAGGACATCCAACCAGTCCATTCTGAAGGAGATCAGCCCTGGGATTTCTTTGGAAAGAATGATACTAAAGCTGAAACTCCAGAACTTTGGCCACCTCATGCGAAGAGTTGACTCATTGGAAAAGACTCTGATGCTGGGAGGGATTGGGGGCAGGAGGAGAAGGGGATGACAGAGGATGAGATGGCTGGATGGCATCACGGACTCGATACACATGAGTTTAGGTGAACTCCAGGAGTTGGTGATGGACAGGGAGGCCTGGCATGCTGCAATTCATGGGATCAGAAAGAGTCGGACACAACTGAGCGACTGAACTGAACTGAACTGATAGAGTGGGCATGATGATTGGATAGGTCATGGTTATGCTTCTCTGTGTGTGAGGTCACTATCTGCACTGTCTTGTTGGGCAGGGCCTCCAACTGTATTGTATTGAGTACAGTTGGGTGGGGCTGCAGACTGTGTTCTGTTGTGTGGCAAGTCACTGTCTATGTTGTGGTCTCATGGTTGTGTGGGGCTGCAGTCTGTATTCTCATAGGGCCACTAGCTGGGTTCCCTGCTAGTCTATGTCCAGCAATTGAGGGGGCCATAGGCTGGGCTGTGCAGCTTGGTGGAGTTGTAGGCTAGGTGGTCCAGTTAGCCAAGCTACCAGGCTGCCCAGGATCACTCATTATGCTCAACAGTTAATCAGGGCTTCTGGCTTGGTTCCCTGCGAGCGCAGGTCTGTAGGATGGTCCCCAGGTCTGCCAGGATTCTCTGGCCAGGCTTCCTGGTGTGTGAGACTAGAGCTTATGATCAGCAATTAGTGGAGCTGTGAATTTGTTTTTCTACCCTAATGGGCTACAGAATGTTTTAGCAGTTTAGCAGTTATGTAGAATTTTGAGCCTGCTTACCTGTCCAGAATGGCTTCAAAGATAGTACAGCCTGTTGGCTGAGAACTGCAATCAAGCAGAACTCCTAACAGAGCTTCCTGACCAGATGGGGCCATTAGCTCAGCTCTGAAGATGAGCAGAGCTACTGGCTGGATCCTTGCTTGACAACTCCTTTAAGCAGGAACCCAGCTGGCCAAGATCTGAGCACTGGTTGTTGGTAGCCCTGGCCCTTCTCTGTCTCTTTGGATTTGCAGTGGTTAAATCTGCAGATTTCCCCTTGTAAACATTTGGAAATGAGGTGTGGGTATCCACTTTGGCTTTCTTTTCCCACTGAGAAACCATAGTCCCAAGGGGGCCCTCCTGGTGCATTGTCATGACAATCTGGGAGATAGGTGATGTTATCAACGTGAAACTGCTCTTCTCATCCTTATAATGAGGTTCTTCTCAGTCCTCGTGATCCAGGAGGGGGCCTAAACTTTATCCGAAGTTTCTGAGATTTCCACAATTGTGACTTACCTATGGATAGTTGACAGTTGGTCTTCTTGTGGCAGGGACTGAAGTTGAGAACAGCATATGTCTCCATTTTGATGACTTTGCTCTCCAGTTTTTCAAATATTATAAAAATTTACTTAGATGTTCTGCCAAAATAGTAGAAAGAGAATTCAGAGTGCCTACCTCATAAAATATGGCTTCCCAGGTGGTACAGTGGTAAAGAATCTTCCTGCCAATGCAGGAGATACAGGAGATGCAGATCAAACCCTGGGTTGGGTAGATCCCCTGGAGGAGGAAATTACAACCCACTTCCAGTATTCTTGCCTGGAGAATCCCAAACAAAGGAGCCTGGCAGGCTACAGTTCTTAGGGTCACAAAGAGTTGGACACAACTGAGTGACTGTGCATGCATGTACCTCATAAAGTATAATCATTTCCACTATTTAATAGTATACATGGAAAAAAAAGTGACAGTTCACTCCAGTATTCTTGCCTGGAAAATCCTATGGACAGAGGAGCCTGGTGGCTATGGTCAATGGGGTCACAAGAGTCAGACATGACTTAGTGACTAAACAATAACGACAATAATATTAAATATAAGTATAATGTTAAAAGAGTATGATATATATTTCAAATGAAATTTTCTATTTTAAAATGATCACACCTTCAAATCATACAAGCCAAATGTATGGAGTCTAGACTATTAGAAGGAAAAAAAATAGCTAGTTACTGCTAAGTCTGTGCCTTCCTGAGTTGCATGAGTCTTCCATGTCTGCCTTACTCACCTCACATGCATATTTATTGAGGAAATCATGACTGAGCATCTGAAAGCACTTGGAGACTTTAACACATTACACGTAATAGTCAAGCCAGCAATATCAGTACTTGGCTCCATAATACTGGGCTTAATGAAACTAGATTGAAAAACTTGGAACATGTCACTTTTTCTCTTTGGACAAAGCTTTATCTAGGCTTTAATATTACCCTGTGTAATTTGCTAGAGAAATTTTTTATATAGAACTTCATTAGTAAAGCATCTCACCTTGAAATCGCTATTACATAATAACCTGACAGTGTTCTCCACAATGATTCATTGGCTTTTGTTTTTAAGAAAGAAGGAAGGGAGGAAGGAAAGGAAAAGAAAAACAACTCAAACAAACAGTTGTTCTTTTAAACAATTCTCTGAATGTTTCTCCAAGTATTTGAAGTACCATATCAATATTTTCAGTCTTTCTCTTTCCGAGAAGCAATATGCTTCCAAGTCTAACTCTGGCTCTGTCTTTCAAAATATCAGCTTGCCCTGAAGCTAATAATTACACCTAGAGTATTCTCATTTAGCTAATTGTTAGTTTAATAATTTGAATCAAGAGTTGTCTTCAGATTAGATAATGTGGCAATTAATTCTTTTTATTCCATTTCCTTGAGAAGACACTCTTTCCTGGTAAATCTTCTGTGCTAATCATGTTTCTCTTTTACTTGGAATGTGAGGTCAAGTTATAGTACACAAAGCAAGGAAATTTTCCTCTGATTTGAAGTTTTATTTCTGTTTTTAAGTCTATTCTCACAGCAAATGATTTCCAGGAGTCATATTAGCAAGTAGAAATCATGTATCTACTTGTTAAATAGAAACCCTTACCAATTCTCAAAGTGGAGTTGTTTGAGAGGTTGTTTTGAATTTTCTCCTAAGAACACTGGTAGGAAGTTATCAAAATTCCCATAATGTATATTAATTACACTAGAACTGAATCACCTCATCGGGAATGTCTTTAAAGTTTCCAGCTTGAAATTATAGAAGAGAATCACTTCCCCTCTCCTCAGTAACATTAATGGCATTGAAATCTGGAAATCATTGTATACAGCATTAGGAAAATAAGCAATTTAAAATATTCCGTAGAGTCAACTTCATGGCATGCAATCTGCCCAGTCTCACAAATCTGTGCTTAGAAGGATCCCACATTTGGTTTAATGCTCTATTTCCCTCTTGTGTGTGTGTGTTCAGTCATGTCCTATTTTTTTGTGACACTGTAGACTATAGGCCACTCTCCTCCGTTCATTGGATTTTCCCTGCAAGAATACTGGAGTGGGTTGCCATTTCCTCCTCCAGGGGATCTTCCTAATCCAAGGATCAAAACTGTGTGTCCTGCGTCTTCTGCATTGCAGGTAGATTCTTTACTGCTGAGCCACCACAAAAACTATCTCCCTCTTAAAACTCCTAATGATATTGAGTGAGGAACCTTGCACTTTGATTTTCCATTGAGTCTCACAATTATGTCATTCCTTTGTAATAGTCCTGAGAATGCAACTAGAACAAGTGCTTCTCTTTCTTGGGTCTTGTGTATCTTTAGTTTTCCTCTTGACAAATCTGACAATCACTGTAAAAGATTTGATTTATAAATTATTGCAATAACCTTTCTCGAAATGAGTCCCCAGATCCTAAGACCTTCCCAAATTTCACTTAAATACAACTGATTCCATTGACTATGTTGAGTCGATTAATGACTAAAACAATACTTATTATTTGGAAGGGTACTAATTTTTGGCATAGTCGTAAAGAACTCACCTGCCAATGCCAGAGACAGAAGAAATGTGGATTTGATCCCTGGTTTGGGAAGATCCCTTGGAGAAGGGCATGGCAACCCACTCCAGTATTCTTGCCTGAAGAATCCCATGGAGAGAGGAGCCTGGAAAGCTACAGTCCATAGGATCACAAAGAGTCAGACATGACAGAAGTGAGTTAGCACACAATCACTCTGTGTGTATCAATCTGCCTGTATCAATGTTATATCAGAGTCAGTGTAACAGAAGCTTGAAAAGCAACATATCTAGGTATAGACAAAAAGAAGAGAGTATTTTTAGTAGAAATGGGGATTTGGTAGAAGCCATGGTCATTGAGATGTATTCAATTAACTCCATTCCCACGTCTCTTCTGATTAATTCTCGTGGATAACTGCATTAAATGGAGATAAAGACATATAACTTCTAACTTTGTTTATTTGGAATAGTATGAGAAGAAAACCAGATTGGAAGGTAGAAAAAAAAAAAAAGGTCTGCAGTTATGGGTTTGCAATGAAAAAGGCAGTAGAGGTAATGATAGGGATCAAAGGGTGACCTTAACTCACCTGGTCAGCTAAACAAGCCACTCAAGTTGTCACATAAATATGGCAATCCTCTAGTGTTTTCCCAGATAAGTCAAAGTGCCTACAGAGTAAAATGATTCCTTCTGCTTTAGATAGAGAACTGCACTGTAGCATCTCACAACTTAATTTAAACCTTTCTAAACACAATCTAGAGGAAGAAGAGATCAAATTGCTAACATCCATTGGATCATTGAAAAAGCAAGAGAGTTCCAGAAAAACAACTATTTCTGCTTTGTTGACTATACCAAAGCCTTTGACTGTGTGGATCACAACAATCTGTGGAAAACTCTTAAAGAGATGGGAATACCAGACCACCTTACCTGCCTCCTGAGAAATCTGTATGTAGGTCAAGAAGCAACAGTTAGAACTGGACATGGAACAACAGACTGGTTCCACATTGGGAAAGGAGTATGTCAAGGCTGTATATTGTCACCCTGCTTATTTAAATTATATGCAGAGTACATCATGCAAAATGCCAGGCTAGATGAAGCACAAGCTGGAATCAAGATTGGAGAAATATCAATAACCTCAGATATGCGGATGACACCAACCTTATGGCAGAAAGGAAAGAAGAACTAAAGAGCCTTTTGATGAAAGTGAAAGAGGAGAGTGAAAAAGTTGGCTTAACCAATACAATATTGTAAAGCAATTAGCCTCAAATTAAACAAAATAAATAAAACAACAACAAAAAAAGTTGGCTTAAACCTCAACTTTCAGAAAACAAAGATCATGGCATCTGGTCCCATCACTTCATGGCATTAAATGGGGAAACAATGGAAACAGTGACAGACTTTATTTTCTTGGGCTCCAAAATCACTGCAGATGGTGATTGCAGCCATGAAATTAAAACATGCTTGCTCCTTGGAAGAAAAGCTATGGCAACTCTAGACAGCATATTGAAAAGCAGACACATTACTTTGCCAACAAAGCTCCATCTAATCAAAGCTATGGCTTTTCCAGTAGTCATGTATGGATATGTGAGTTGGACTATAAAGAAAGCTGAGTACCAAAGAATTGATGCTTTTGAGTTGTAGTGTCGGAGAAGACTTGAGAGTCCTTTGGACTACAAGGAGATCAAATCAGTACATCCTAAAGGAAATCAGTCCTAAAGGACTGATATTGAAGCTGAAACTCCAATACTTTGGCCACCTCATGAGAACAACAGACTCCTTGGAAAAAAACCCTGATACTGGGAAAGATGGAAGGCAGGAGAAGTGAACTGAACTGAACTGAAACACAATCTATCCAAAAGCTTTCTGGTATGAACGAATGAGAATTTTCTATTTTATTCTATCAGTCAGGTCATTACATTCACTCAGTGGTGTCTGACTCTTTGCAGCCCCATGGACTGCAGCACACCAGGCTTCCTTGTCCATCACCAACTCCCGGAGCTTGCTCAAACTCATGTCCATGGAATCTGTGATGCCATCCAACTATCTCATCCTTTGTTGTCCCCTTCTGTTCCTACCTTCAATATCTTGCTTAAAGAATCCAATTTTCTCATATTAAAAAGAACCACTGGTAATTAAAAAATAAAATTAGTTCTCATGATTGGTAAAATTAAGCATAGCCTTTTACCATGTTTTAGTAAAATATGTAACTCCAAAATCAGATGTGAGTGTTATTCTCAAATAATGTCACAAGAGGAACTCTATTAATTATTCAAGTATATCGAATAACTTCATATACATATTATATATTTGATAAAGTATATATACCAGTTTACAATATAGACTGCAATTCTAATAGTCACTTAGCTTTATAACTTATCCTTCATATACCACCAGAGAAGGCAATGGCACCCCACTCCAGTACTCTTGCTTGGAAAATGTCATGGACGGAGGAGCCTGTTAGGCTGCAGTCCATGGGGTCGCTAAGAGTCAGACATGACTGAGCGACTTCACTTTCACTTTTCACTTTCATGCATTGGAGAAGGAAATGGCAACCCACTCCAGTGTTCTTGCCTGGAGAATCCCAGGGATGGGGGAGCCTGGTGGGCTGCTGTCTATGGGGTCGCACAGAGTCGGACATGACTGAAGTGACTTAGCATAGCATAGCATCATATACCACTCTTTGATCACTCAAGAATGATCAATGCATTGGCAGCAAAGTTCCTTAAGTATGATACAATTGGTTCAAAATCCCATGAGAAAACAAATACTTTGTTAAAATCAGACTAATGTCAAGTACAAACTTCAATTTGGAAATTAAATCTACCAAATTAAGTAATGCCTTCCCACATGTGTTTTCTGTGTCAAAACATTTTTCTTATTATGATACTACAGATACTACAGGAGGAAAAAAATCAGAAAAATAGGACATTGCTGCTCCATTTTGGGGCAGGGGCATATAATTGCAGTGCTTCAGTTCAGTTCATTTCAGTCGCTGAGTCGTGTCCAACTCTTTGCAACCCCATGAATCTCAGCACGCCAGGCCTCCCTGTCCATCACCAACTCCTGGTGTTCACTCAGACTCACGTCCATCGAGTCAGTGATGCCATCCAGCTATCTCATCCTCTGTCGTCCCCTTCTCCTCCTGCTCCAAATCCCTCCCAGCACTAGAGTCTTTTCCAATGAGTCAACTCTTTGCATGAGGTAGCCAAAATACTGGAGTTTCAGCTTTAGCATCATTCCTTGCAAAGAAATCCCAGGGCTGATCTTCAGAATGGATTGGCTGGATCTCCCTGCAGTCCAAGGGACTCTCAAGAGTCTTCTCCAATGCCACAGTTCAAAAGCATCAATTCTTTGGCACTCAGCTTTATTCACAGCCCAACTCTCACATCCATACATGACCACTGGAAAAACCATAGCCTTGACTAGACAGACCTTTGTTGGCAAAGTAATGTCTCTGCTTTTCAATATGCTATCTAGGTCGGTCATAACTTTTCTTCCAAGGAGTAAGCGTCTTTTAAATTCATGGCTGCAGTCACCATCTGCAGTGATTTTGGAGCCCCCAAAAATAAAGTCTGACACTCTTTCCACTGTTTCCCCATCGATTTCCAATGAAGTGCATAGAAAGCATCACTACGAACAAAGGTAGTGGAGGTGATGGAATTCCAGTTGAGCTATTTCAAATCCTGAAAAACGGTGCTGTGAAAGTGCTGCACACAATATGCCAGCAAATTTGGAAAACTCAGCAATGGCCACAGGACTGGAAAAGGTCAGTTTTCATTCTAATCCCAAAGAAAGGCAATGTCAAAGAATGCTCAAACTACAGCACATTTGCACTCATCTCACATGCTAGTAAAGTAATGCTCAAAATTCTCCAAGCCAGGTTTCAGCAATATGTGAACTGTGAACTTCGAGATGTTCAAGCTAGTTTTAGAAAAGGCAGAGGAACCAGAGATCAAATTGCCAACATCTGCTGGATCATTGAAAAAGCAAGAGAGTTCCAGAAAAACAACTATTTCTGTTTTATTGACTATGCCAAAGCCTTTGACTGTGTGGATCACAATAAACTGTGGAAAATTGTGAAAGAGGTGGGAATACTAGACCACCTGACCTGCTTCTTGAGAAACCTATATGCAGGTCAGGAAGCAACAGTTAGAACTGGACATGGAACAACAGACTGGTTCCAAATAGGAAAAGGGGTACGTCAAGGCTGTATATTGTCACCCTGCTTATTTAACTTATATGCAGAGTACATCATGAGAAATGCTGGGCTGGAAGAAGCACAAACTAGAATCAAGATTGCCAGGGGAAATGTCAATAACCTCAGATATGCAGATGACACCACCCTTAGGGCAGAAAGTGAAGAGGAACCTCTTGATGAAAGTGAAAGAGGAGAGTGAAAAAGTTGGCTTAAAACTCAACATTCAGAAAACGAAGATTGCCGTGCTTAGGGATACCTAGATTTTACACTCCCACTGCCCCCCATTTCATTATCTTTCTGAAAGGTAAAAGTTTTTGGTTGTCAAATTGACTTATGGTTTTAGATACAGTTTATTTCATGTGGTCTTTGGTTATATGATGGTAGAGGATGTATACACTCTTGTGGATGAACCTCTCTGAGCCTGACAGGCAGAATTTATTTTCTGTAATATAATTGTGGGATCAGAAATGTTCTCTGTTACTCCCTTCCTTCATCTCTCCATCTCTGCCTGCTTTCTCTTTATCATCTCTCTCAGTATTTCTGTGTCTCTCTTTCCCCAATCTTATTTTCAATGCATCCAAGGTATTCAAGTATAGATAATGATAGAGTTCTTAAAAAGATGTATCATATAATTTATTTTCATTTTATTGTGCCATGCAGCTTTCTTGTGGAAAAGAGACACATGCAACTTGATATAACTTTCTTAAGAAGTTCCTAGAAGGAGAAACATTCATAGTGCTGACAAAAAAAAATGGATTTTTCCTATTTTTATCCATTTACACTGAACAATTAAAATTAGATTTCAAGATTATATTTAAAATGTATTAACATATTTTGGGTATAAAGTCTCATAAGTATTATTCTACAGTTTAGATGTGATGCATAAACCATTCTATCATTCTATGTATGCATAGTCCAGTGAAAGAGAAAGTGACTGTCACTCAGTCATGTCCAACTCTTTGCGGCCCCATAGACTATACAGTTCATGAAATTCTCCAGGCCAGAATATTGGGGTATTTAGCTCTTCCTTTCTCCACAGGACTTCTCAACCTAGGAATCAAAGCAGAATCTCCTACATTGCAGGGAGATTCTTTGCCAACTGAGCTATCAGGGAAGCACAGTCTAATATTATAGATATTATCTACACATGACAACTGAGCACTTAAAATGTGGCTAGTCTAAATGGAAAATTGAATCTTAAAATTTGTTTAATTTTAATTATTCTAAATATACATGTAAACAATAGCGTGTAGCTAGTTGCTGCCATTTTGGAATAGCACAGTCTTATCATGAAAAATATGAGCAACTTTTCTATATTTTCAGGATACTATAAAATCATGGTGGAACTAAGAAAGGGATAATTCAGTTCATAAAGTTAAAGTGAAAAATTTGTACTTATAATCTATTGAATGCTTTACATTCCACAAGTCATTATTTTAACCACCAGTATGATTTTTCATTAATTAAAATCGTGCAAGCTCTATGCTTACAAAAATAGGCAAAATCAATCATTATTATATGATATATATGCTTATAATTTTGACTATTACACATAAGTGAAGATAAGAATTATTATTTCATTTTAAAGAGTAAATGAGATTCTAGGCAAGGATATACTAGGTAAGGAAAGATTCTAAGTAGAGGAAACAATCTGTACAAAGTCATATATATATGTATATATATATATGTAAAATTAAATACAGAAATAATAAGTGATAGCTGAACATAACAATAATAGATTTGGACTGAAGAAAAGATTAGAAAGATGTATTAGTTTTTTAATACTTTGTGCCAGGTACCACAAAATTAGTAGCTTGAAACAACAAACAGTTATTTTTGCTCTTTCCCTGAGTTAGGAGTAGGGACATGGCTTAGTTGTGTTCTCTGTTGTTCTTAGTTGTGTTCTTAGTTGAGTTCTCTGTTGAGCCTCATAAGCCTGAAATCAAAGTAAAAGTTGAGATTCATTCTATCCACAAGTTTGACTGGGGAAGATTGTTCCCAGGTTCAGTCAGGTCTTTGTCACAATTCTTTTTGTTGTGGATATTAGACTGAAGGCTCCAGCTTCCTACTGTCAGTTAGAAGCCACTCTGAGGTTCTGGAGGACACCCACTGTTCCCTACAACATTATCTTCTCCATAGGCAATTCACACAATGTCTACTAGCTTAGTCAAAGACAAGGGCCAAATTTATCTCTGCAGTCTCCTGCAATGGAGTCTCATATAATGTAACTTAAGATAAAAGAAAGTCACGGATTCTACCTGCACTCAAGGAAAAGGGATTATATTACTGGTAAAACTCATTAGTGATCACCTTATGTTGTGTCAAGCACAAAAATCTAATCAGGATTTATGTATGGTGTGTAGACTTAACTGGGCATCATATATTTTTGAGTTGAACACCATATATTTTAAGTTAAAAAGATGTGCTTTGCAGACAGAAGTTGTGGTATGCAATGAAGAGATTCATGTTTTCACTAAATTGAGGGAATAAAATCAGAGGTTTTTTGGTTGTTGTTTGATGCTTTGTTTTGATAGAACTAAATCCAATGGATCAATTATTTCAAAACACCTTGCCCTACTACAGACAGGTATCAGGTAATGAAGCCCTATATTTGAGTGCCAAATTCTGTAGTTTGAGAAAGCCAGTGCATTAACTAAGGAAGCTAAAGAGAATGAGGACACTGATTCTCTTTTTCATAGAAGTATGAGCAGCAGTACAGGTGTCAGGCATGCCAACCATACATCTGTAACTGGAGAGAGGAAAACAGGTTAAAAAAGAAAACAGGAATGACCAAAAAATAAAAAAAAAAGAAGACATATATTCTCTAAGGTAAAACGTTAAAATATCTATGGTGCAGTTTATTTCAAGATTAAAACATTTTTAAAAGTATTTTATCAATAGTTCCAAGTGCTTAAATATAAGAAACAGATTAGTGGTTGCCTAGATCTGGAAGATTGGGGAAGGATTTTCTAATGGGCCCAGGTGTCTTTGGGGAAGATAATAAAATTCTCAAAACCTAAATTTCATGATACTTAAACAACTGTGAATATAGGAAAAACATTGATTTATATACTAAATAAGTAAATTTTATCGTGTGTGATTTATATCTTAAACCATTATATAGAAAATAAAATAATTTTACTGAAATAAAATTGGTATTTATAAAATCTTCTCATGTATAGATATTTTTTATATTCCTGAAGTTTGAGGTATAAGGATCTTTGGACATAATGAAAGACTGTGTTGATGCCTAGAATATATAT